>NW_023270825.1:53091846-53102394 GCF_011800145.1 Mirounga leonina | reverse complement strand
AGAAGAAGAAGAAGAAGAAGAAGAAGAAGAAGAAGAAGAAGAAGAAGGAGAAGAAGAAGAAGGAGAAATAGGTGGAAAGAGTACTACAATGTTTGATGACCTGGGCCTGTAACTGGTGAGCCATAACTTGCTGGAGGCATCTTTCTCCACTATACAGGAATGTACCTCAAGACCCAATAAATAAGCATAAAATTTTAAACTTTAAGAATTTTTAATCCTTTCTATCCCCACCACTATCTTTTATATTTGATTATTTCCAGAATTGTCACTGAACTGGCCAGGCTTCTTTGGTATGTAGCTATAAATGTGTGGTCTATTTTTTACTACAGCAAAGAGCTAAGCATGACTGTCTTTTGCTTATTTCTTTGTTTGGTTGTGTGTGTGTGTGTGTTTTTTCCATTTCTGTGTATTTTGAGTAGAAAAAGGTATGAGAAAAAAATACTATTCTTATCCCCCTTAATAGTCCCTGACTCATTTTCATGTCTCTGTCTACTGTGCTGTGTTAATATTCCGGTGCTCTTTGATTCCTTCAGCCTGTGCTGATACTAATTGTTTATGATAGAAGGTGACTCTGTCAGAACAAATTTTTAAAAGAACTTATTTATTTCACAAACATCAAAAAACACCTATAAATGTGTGAAAAAAATTAAAGTCCTGAGATGCTATATATTTCTATAAATATTATTTCTTAGAATTTTAAACTTAATTTCCAAGGGTGCTTTAATTATGTATTCCCATATTGTTTATGGTAAATTACACTGTTAAATTAACAAATAGCCAACCTTAAAACTAACAAAAAGGAGCATTTGTCTAAGACATAATCGGTAAATACATTTTGAGTCTGTTGCTTAGATATAGCATCACCCCTTTGCCAATGACAATCACCATAGAGTAGACTATTTCAGCACCCTGGGTGACATTGTGATATCTCTGTCTATCAGATTTGGCAATACGTTCAGAGACTAAGAAATGTGAGGAAAAAAGAAAAAGGAAGTTGGCAGCCCTTGGCAATATTCATTAAAGAGCATGGCACAGAAGTTAAAAACCTCATTGTGGAGCTACAGTCAACATTAACACTACGGGGCTCTAGCATTTTCCCAGAAAATGCAACACCTCCAGGCATTCTTTGAATTCCAGTTGCCAGCCAAAGCAAAACACCACAGGCCAGAGAGAGTAAGAAAAATTGATCTTCTGTCAGCAACCAAACGACCCCATAGTCTTTACCTACTTGAAAATTGTTAGTAAGCTATGAAAAGGCTTGGGAAAAGGAAATGTGGTAGCAGCATCTTTCCTGAGATCTTTCCAAGATACTCACTGTTCATCTTTGAGAAATGTGTACTCATGGATGGTTAGGGAAAATAACAAGAAAAATAATATTTTATGTTTGCAATATAAGAGATACTCTGATAAGCACCTTCAATGGATAATTCTATTTAATAGTTACATCAACACTCTGAGGCTGGTACTGTTATTACCCCCCATTTTACAAGTGATGAAACTGAGGTGAAATGAAATCAAGTAATTTGCTCCTGTTGCATAGTCAGTGATGATAGAAGTGGGGCTCAAGACAAGTGTTCTGATGCCACATCTTGCTTACCTAACTTCTATAATACACTGCCTCAAAATAATACCAAATACAACAGTTCAAACCCTTATTTCTTCCATGCCAGTAAGAGGCTACTCCTTGCCTTCAAATATTCCCTAGAATAATTATTTATAAAAAAAACTAAGTGTTTAAAAAAAGTCAATTGACAACGAAACAATTTATATGCAATCCCCTTTGCTCAAGAATATCATTAAATCTTTGATATTCTTTATGACCATATAATATATTTCCCACAAATGTATTTCCACTGTTCTAACAGTTATGCTCCTTCTATGCTCCTTTTAGAATGAACATGGACTCATTAAGCAAGTCTTGCACATTTTGTAAGTATAACACTCTGAAACCACACCACTGATAAGGTAAGTAAGGAATCCATTTCCTCTGCCAGAAGCTTCATTAATTCTTGTAAAAAGTGGCAACAGTTCAATAATACAGGGCGACGTACTAAAGTTCCACCAGGAGATAAATATAACTACTGGTTTGAATAGTTAAGCTCAACCAAATGGGTTAGAATTGAAAAATATTTTATGACACCACACCTCGGGCTAGAATTTTTAAAAAAACATTCAGATGTGAAATATATCTGTGGAATAATTATTTTCTCATTAATTTTCATGTTTCACTTTAGATATCTTTTTAACGATAGTCAATCAAATTAACTCATTATTTGAATTGGATTTTACATGTGTATTTTACCAGAGTCACTTTCATTATGCAAATTATTTTCTTTAAAAAAAAAAAAGAGTAGCTATGCTTTCCCTGACTCCCTTTACAAACCTATTTCAAATTTATCAAGGATGTATAATTCAAAAGCACAAGTATTTAGGTCACTGTTAAACACATTAACAGCAGCATTATCTTGCCACCAAGTGGTAGTTCTTGAATTACATTCCAGGAATTTTTACAAGTGTATCTTTTATATCATCTTTAATAGTTACTAAAAATCATCAAACCCATCACCAAAGTAAAAAGAAGTAGATAATAATATATGCTCTCCCCAAAATATTCATATTTGAGAGATTTTTATGATAAAAGTATTTGTGCTGCACAATTTGTTGGATTGATTTAAATTCCATCGAGTTTTAAAGTATCCAAGATAAACAGAAGGTGATTAGGTATAAGTAAGTACTCTGAGAACTTAACTAAGAGCTTTGAATATGAAAGCATGGTATCATCCTTTAATCTCTGTTAAGGGTTGAATTCTGTCACTCAAAAGATATCTTGAGGTCATAACCCCCAGTACCTCAGTTGCAAATAAAATTAGTTAAAAAGAGGTCAGATTGGAATAGAGTGATCCGCTAGCCCGATATGGCTGTTGTCCTTATGCGGAGAGGGTAATTTGGACCCAGACACTTAGAGAGGGAAGATGGTGTGAAAACACACGGAGAAAATGTCCATGTGCAGATGGAGGAATAGATTAGGGTGATATATCTATAAACCAAGGAACATTAGGATTGCCAGTTTCACAGAGCCCTGAGGACACCATGACTTTGGACTTCTAACCTCTAGACCAGTGAGACCACAAATTTCTTTTATTTTAAGCCACCCAGTTTGTGGTACCTGATTACGGCAACCCCAAAAATCTAATGTAATTAAATATTTGTGCTAGATGACTAAATAGACACTGATGCTGAGAAGGCAGGTATTTATGGAATGCTTACTCTTAACTGAGCAGTTAAGAAATGCCCCAAATGAAAAATACATCTTTACTGAGTTATTAGTTCATGCACTGTTATCAGAGATAAAAATCAGTACAGGTTCAGAGAAGCAATATCAGCGTAGAGCAAGGGTGACAAAATAACAAGACCAACAGAATAGCTGGGGTGACCATCTGTGTTAGTCAATTTGCTTTATCCAAAGGGAAAATAAATTCCCTCGCGTTCAATCACAAAGCCTGTGGTTTTTATCTCGTAAATGTTTACCTCATTTTTCTATTTCAAACTATCGCCCTATCTCTATCATTGGTGAAACTCTCTCTCACACTCTGGCCTGCACCATGAGAACAGCCTCTTTTTTTTTTTTTAAGGTTTTATTTATTTATTCATGAGAGAGAGAGAGGCAGAGGGAGAAGCAGGCTCCCAAGGAGCAGGGAGCCCGATGCGGGACTCGATCCCAGGACCCTGGGATCATGACCTGAGCCGAAGGCAGATGCTTAACCATCTGAGCCACCCAGGCACCCCAGAACAGCCTCTTTATCGATCTCTTTTTCTTGAGCATCCTTCTCATCACTGTAACTATTTTAGAATTTAAGCCTGATTCTGCCATTTGGCTGCTTAAGGTCTGTCACTAATTCATCACCATCAAAGTAAACAACTCAAGTTTTGAGGAACTTCATTAATTTAGCGAACTGGTATATTTGTCCCCACTACTTGCAAGATAAATGCCATCATGGAATATCGCATTCTTATAATCAAATTCCTACTGATAACTAGCTTTATGACATTGAGCAAGTAATACAACATGACCATGTTGCCAACCTAAATAAGGAGGTAAACTGAGGCAAACTCAAATGACCAGAAATTGGGTCTTTTCAGAAACAGCAGAGGAACTACAGTTTGGGAAATGCATGCTGTAGCAAGCTACAGGCAATCTTGTTGAAGGTTTGGGGTGGGCTGTATTTATGGGCAAGGAGTGCAGAGAGGGACAAGTCTGGCCAGAGTCTAAGCACTTAATTCATTGACTTGAGGATGGGGAGAGATTCCTGGTGGGTGTTCATTGATCAGGGGACAAGTCTCCATCTTTTGTAAGTCAGTCATTTAATGTAAATAAGTCTCTCAGTTCTTAGGTTCCATTTTTCTGAGGGCACTTGAAGGAGAAGCTCCTTTTAATATTCTCCAATTCCATCTGAGATTGAAATCCTTTCACAGTGTAACCAATCTATCAAAATTAGAGAAGGGACCTCCTGCTCTTCAATCCCACAGTTTGTCAAAGGGGATTGGCAGCACAATGTTTTCTTCTTTGTTTCTTGCCTTTTGGTTAAGTATGTCTCCTGAAGATACAAGAAAACACAGCACCACAGAGATTATCTATGCAAAAATTTCAGGGACCTAACTTCCTTTTTTCTAAAAAGATTTATGGGGAAAAAAGTAAAAAGACTCACAAGGCTGTTCCCTCAGGTAGTTTTTCTTGGGTTCTAATTACCTAGGCCAAACAAAAGGATTCTTCTTAACTATTATCTATGGGTATTAGTGTGAGAATTTTTGATAAGAGAATGGAGGAAAGAATAAAGTTTATAACACTTAATTGCTAAGATATCTACTCTGGGGGGATTCTAAGAACTTGGGTAAATTTACTTTAAAACTTGTTAGTATCAATTTCTCCAGAAATTAATTTAAAATTTGATGACACAACAAGTATTTGACCTTAAGAAGATTGTGTAAAGAGGGAAAATGATACTGAATGCTAACTCTGCTGAGTAGAAAAATCAGAAGTAGAAGCTGAATTTTCTATCCCAATTAAAGTAAAATGAAATTTTAAATTCAGAATATAGAAACACTACATGTTTCCCATGTTGTGATTAAGTCAGAATGCTATTAACATATTTTTAAATTATTGCCAATTAGAAATTGTTTAAATAAGCCCAAGCAATTGCTTAATAACAAGGAAAATAGCAATTAGTCTAGTCTTGACACAATGATAGTTTTAACAGCATCTCCAGGAGCCATTAATGTCTCTGATAGTAGAGAAATTTTGAATCAAACATTAAAATTTCGCTGTGATTTTAGAATAGCCAGGAGTTTTTGTTTGTTTGTCATTTTTGTTCTTGTTTTTTACTTTCAAAGGAAAATTTTTACTTTCATAATATAGCCCACTTCAGGTTGGTAATGTTTATAAAAGGCATCTTCCACAAAATATATGGTTCCTTATATGTGTATTATAAAGACATAATATAACAGTAAGCACTTGATGACAGTAAATATAACTATAATACTTGCATTCTTTTTACCATATGATAATGTCCCCTTAGAATAAATAATACAAATATAAAGATATTACATGCAGTAGCATATTATGCAAAATATTCTCATATTTTCCCATTTGACAGGTTTTATTCTACTAATTGAATAAAACGGAAAACTATACCAGAAATTAAGAGACTTCATGAAAATTACATAGAAAATTAGGGTCACTATCTCTTCTCATATCCTGCTAAATGATTCCTTGAAATAAAGCATCAATTTGCTAAATTTGAGATAATAAAAATGCAATCTAAAGGTAAATATAAGCAGGACCTATGAAGTTAGTATATAAATTATATTCTGTAAAGTATTATTAATTTGCTACAAATGGGACTGTAGGCTTGGTTTAGTTTTGAATACTCAAGCAGCAATAAAAAGCAGTACAAAAACGATCAATTGGTTACAACCCATTTCTTAGCAGAAACAACACTGTTCCTAGAACAGATACCAGAAAGAAATTTCTTCTCCTTTAAGAAATTTGAACAATCTAATGAAAGATGCAATAAACAATACTTTGCAATTAATTAAACAATGAATTTTATAGGATTGTTGCTGATAGTAAAAATAGTAATGATAATTTAAATAGCATTTTTATATACCAAGCACTATCTGAAGCTCTTTATATATTTTATCTCCTTTAATTCCCATGGTAATTCTATGGAATAGCAACTATTAATAGTCCCATTTAGCATATTAGGAAACTAAAAATCCGAGATGTTAGGTACCTTTCCCAGGGTCACACAGTTGGTAAGTGGTAAAACTAGAATAATAAACTCAGGAGCTCCAAATTTATTTTTTTCACCACTACATCAACTATTTCCAATCTAAGATGACATAATGCTAAAATATTGCTACTGAGTGGAGGAAACACCATTTATTAGGAGCTAATATGATTAAACCATTCAATTAATTGAACAATTTTTTTAAAGTACTTATCTTTCCCAGGATAGATCTTAGAGGTATGATGGGGAACAACTAGCCTAGGGGCCCATTAGTACTTATAAAAATTTTTAAAAGACCCTGATAATTAATTGCAAAACCACACTGGATCTGGGTAGAAGTTGACAGAGCAAATGGTTTACAAAAGAGTTGACTGTAGACCCTACCAAAACATCTACTCCTAGATGGGAGCATCTTTGTTTAGTATACAAACTACAAAATCCTGCTGAATGGCCCCTAGGTAGACATAGGCATTTCCCTCGCCAAACTGTAGTCTAATGAAGAGTACAGACAATTAAAAGAGTGAAAAAGAAAATTTTAAAAAAAGTGTGAAAACAAAGTATAATTATTATAGTTGGGGAAGGTCTGTGCTATGTGAGCTACATTGTAAGAACACATGCTTCATGTGCTGAGTCTTGGAAAAAAAGTTAAGTAAAAGCAGAAAATAATTTGATGTCCTTGTCCTTTCTCATGGAGAGTGTATCTCCATAATGGGTAGATTTCACTCAGTGCTGTCATGAGAGAGATTTGACTTTTAAGTTTGAACAGTCCGAATCTCTCAGAGGACAGAAATTGTGCCTAATGATTTTCTGAAAAACAAACTACTAGACAAAACTTTAATTTTTTTTTCCCACTGAATGTGAGAACTGGTATAGCAATTAAAAAAATAAATAAATAAAAAGCCAGACTTTTTATTCACTGAATGTCCAATACTGAGCACAGGCAGTAACTTTCTCAAATGTTTGCTGGATTACAGTTCCAGAAGAGAGCATGTTTCTTATCTAATTTTGGTGTGTATTTCCACTTTAAGATCTACCTGTTAATTTTTTTTAAAAAAGTACATAAAACAGGAGAGGGAAAGTATAGATCAAGAATAAAGATAAAAGACTTTTTTATAGATCTATCAGATAATGAAATGTCCAAAAATCTAAACATAGTGGCACCTGGGTGGCTCAGTTGTTAAGCGTCTGCCTTCTGCTCAGGTCATGATCCCAGGGTCCTGGGATCAAGCCCCACATCAGGCTCCCTGCTCAGTGGGAGGCCTGCTTCTCCCTCTCCCACTCCCCCTGCTTGTGTTCCCTCTCTCGCTGTCTCTCTCTCTGTCAAATAAATAAATAAAATCTTTAAAAAAAAAATCTAACCATATGTATTTTTAAAGACACATTTTTTCCTCATCAGTTTACTCAGTCCTACATATTAAATTCTTATTCTGTTAGATCAGGCAACTTTTACTTGGAATGACAATCTTCTGTTTAAGAGTATAGCAGAGGTAATATAATTGTAAGGACTTTTAAACTGTTTAAGGTGTGAGGAAATGCTGTAATTTTTTAAATAATGAAGGGTAAGACAAATTCAGCATAAAAGTCCATAAAGTTATTCTAGTATGACAGAAAGTTTTCACACCTGGGCAGATATACTACCTCTTCTTAAGAGCAAATGAATATTCCAAAACCAACTTGTCATTTAACAAAGAGAAAACAAAATTCTAGTCTTGCAGTAATATAACAATTAACGAACTCATAAGATTTTATTTTTCTTTTAAATAAACCCATCCAAACAGAGCCAACTTTGTCAAAATTTTAACATATTTCATTGATTCTTTTCTGACTCATTTTTGCAGGTATTTAAACCTTAATCAAGTTCACTTTCTCTCTTTCTGTATTCATGCAAATTTATGTTTTAATATATTTTTTTCACTTTCTGGTACAACCACACATTTTTTACTTTATGATATTAGTCTCTTTGTATTTTTCCCTTTGACAATCAGAAACTACAGTCCTAATTAAAACATACACACACATACCCCTTAAATATACATTGCATTTCTTTAATATCATTGGTTCTATTATAGTTTTGATTATCCACGTTAATTACAATTTAATTGAAATCATTCTATTTCCTGCAGACATAGATAAAATTGGGAAAATGGTAATTTTATCTGTTATACATAGGATCAGCATGGCTCACAAGTACATATAGTAGGTTTCCCTATAATCACACAGACCTATTTACATTACTTCAAGCAAGAAAGGTATAGGACGTATACTGTATTAATTTTCTGTTGCGGCATAATGAATTACCGCCATCTTTCCCGTTTAAAATAACATAAATTTATTATCTCTGTTTTCATGACTCAGGAGTCTGGGCCTGGCTTAGTTGAGTTCTCTGCTCAGTCTCACCAGGCTAAAATCAAGGTGTCTGGCTGGCCAGCGCTCTAATCTTAACTGAGTTTTGGGGCCTTTTTCTAAGCTCATGCCAGCTCTTAGTATAGTTAAGTTTCTTGTGACTGTGGGACAGAGGTCCCATTTTTTTTTTTCCTGGCTATTGGTAGGGGTTACCCTGAGCTCCTTGAAACTGTACTTCGGTCTCAGCCACATGACTCCACAACATGGCATCTTCTTCAAAGCTTCAGGAGAATCTCTACTCTGTTGCTCTGTCATTAGCTTGGGATTTCTGTGGGCAACTGAGGGCTGGGACTTCCTATCCTGCCGCCTTGCTGGCATCAGTTTAGGAATTTTTTTTATTAACCAGGCTTTCCATGAAAAACAAAACAAAACAACAATTCTTAAAAATGTCAAATATGCACTTTTATTATATTCCATATATATATCCCATATATATATATATATATGTATACAATATTTTCAAAATTAGTGACTGTCCTAGCAGCTTCTGTGAGAAGGCATTTTTCTGAAAAGTCTCGTTTATCTAACTCACCAGAAGTTTAGCTTGTATATGCAAATTAGATTCTATTAGATTTGTATGAGCATTTCCATTAGATTTATATAAGCATTTATTCTTTATTAGCCGGTCAGAAAAAGAGCTTCTTTAAAGTTAAGAAACTTTATAATCTAATGTGTTCTATTCTAGGAAAAGATTTCACACTAATATTAACACAACAAGAAATAAAGCCTCTTTTCTTTTACAGATAAAATGCCCAAGATCACAAGGGCTTGCAACCTCTGTTTTACAACTTTATCTATAGATGAAATAAAATAGAGGCACAGAAAGATATAAAAATGATTCCTGTGGGGTTAAATGGACCAACACCCCCCCCACACACACACACACACAAACTCGTCCGAGTAGACAGACCTCTAAGATTTTATTTATTCATTTGAGACATAGAGGTACAGGGAGAGAGCACAAGCAGGGGGAGAGGCAGAGGGAGAGGAAGAAGCAGACTCCCCACTGAGCAAGGAGCCGGGCTCGATCCCAGGACTCTGGGATCATGACCTGAGCCGAAGGCAGACGCTTAACTGACTGAGCCACCCAGGCGCCCTGTTGGGTAGGCAGACATCTAAAAAAGGGTAGTTTCTTACCCTAAATACATTATTTATTAAGTATTTCACCCTTTCTTCCATTGTAAGACATACAATCTCCTGGGAGCTGCTGCTTTTCTCCCACTTTGTGAATCTAAGTCCCCCAAGCTATGAAATTCCTGAAACAAAAGAAACACTAACACACACCTGAAAGTTTATTATTTGATTTTACCTTTTGAAGTTTTCACAGATTTTCACATTGAGACGGTGGCATCACACGCAGTAAGTATAACTGTTTCAAAACCAAAAAGACAGGTGTCCAACCAGAACCAGACGTACAAGACTCTGAGTCTGGATAGAAGATTGGTGTGATGAACTCCAGACCTAGCCACACTAGATATTTCAGACTCCTCTTTGAAAGATGAGAAACAGAATAATGAGGCATTAACCATTTTGTAACCAGTGCTCAGTTATTATTTTTTTTATTTTATTCTTATGTTAATCCCCATACATTACATCATTAGTTTTAGATGAAGTGTTCCATGATTCATTGTTTGTGCACAACACCCAGTGCTCCATGCAGAACGTGCCCTCCTCAATACCCACCACCAGGCCAACCCATCCTCCCACCCCCCTCCCCTCTAGAACCCTCAGTTTGTTTTTCAGAGTCTATTGTCTCTCATGGTTTGTCTACCCCTCCGAATTCCCCCGCTTCATTCTTCCCCTCCCGCTACCTTCTTCTTCTTCTTCTTCTTCTTCTTCTTCTTCTTCTTCTTCTTCT
>NW_023270825.1:53076467-53091836 GCF_011800145.1 Mirounga leonina | reverse complement strand
TCTTCTTCTTCTTCTTCTTCTTCTTCTTCTTCTTCTTCTTCTTCTTCATCTTCTTCTTTTCTTAACATATATTGCATTATTTGTTTCAGAGGTACAGATCTGAGATTCAACAGTCTTGCACAATTCACAGCGCTTACAAGAGCACACACCCTCCCCAGTGTCCATCACCCAGTCACCCCATCCCTCCCACCCCACCCCCCACTCCAACAACACTCAGTTTGTTTCCTGCGATTAAGAATTCCTCATATCAGTGAGATCATATGATACATGTCTTTCTCTGTTTGACTTATTTCACTCAACATAATACCCTCCAGTTCCATCCACGTCGTTGCAAATGGCAAGATCTCATTCCTTTTGATGGCTGCATAATATTCCATTGTATATATATACCACATCTTCTTTATCCAGTCATCTGTCAATGGACATCTTGGCTCTTTCCACAGTTTGGCTATTGTGGACATTGCTGCTATAAACATCGGGGTGCACGTACCCCTTTGGATCCCTACTTTTGTATCTTTGGGGTAAATACCCAGTAGTGCAATTGCTGGATCATATGGTAGCTCTATTTTCAACTTTTTGAGGAACCTCCATAGAGTATTCCAGAGTGGCTGCACCAGCTTGCATTCCCACCAACAGTGGAGGAGGGTTCCCCTTTCTCCGCATCCCTGCCAACATCTGTCATTTCCTGACTTGTTAATTTTAGCCATTCTGACTGGTGTGAGGTGGTATCTCATTGAGGTTTTGATTTGGATTTCCCTGATGCTGAGCGATATTGAGCGCTTTTTCATGTGTCTGTTGGCCATTTGGATGTCTTCTTTGGAAAAATGTCTGTTCATGTCTTCTGCCCATTTCTTGATTGGATTATTTGTTCTTTGGGTGTTGAGTTTGATGAGTTCTTTATAGATTTTGGATACTAGCCCTTTAGCTGATATGTCATTTGCAAATATCTTCTCCCATTCTGTTGGTTGTCTTTTGGTTTTGTTGACTGTTTCCTTTGCTTTGCAAAAGCTTTTTATCTTGATGAAGTCCCAATAGTTCCTTTTTGCCCTTGCTTCCCTTGCCTTTGGCGATGTTTCTAGGAAGAAGTTGCTTCGGCTGAGGTCAAAGAGGTTGCTGCCTGTGTTCTCCTTTAGGATTTCGATGGACTCCTGTCTCACATTGAGGTCTTTCAACCATTTGGAGTCTATTTTTGTGTGTGGTGTAAGGAAATGGTCCAGTTTCATTCTTCTGCATGTGGCTGTCCAATTTTCCCAACACCATTTGTTGAAGAGACTGTCTTTGTTCCATTGGACATTCTTTGCTGCTTTGTCGAAGATTAGTTGACCATAGAGTTGAGGGTCCATTTCTGGGCTCTCTGTTCTGTTCCATTGATCTATGTGTCTGTTTTTGTGCCAGTACCATGCTGTCTTGATGATGACAGTTTTGTAATAGAGCTTGAAGTCCGGAATTGTGATGCCGCCGGCTTTGCTTTTCTTTTTCAACATTCCTCTGGCTATGTGGGTCTTTTCTGGTTCCATACAAATTTTAGGATTATTATTTATAGGTTTTTCATTTTATAGTTTTTGGAAGACAAAGACATCATAGGTCATTAGACATTAACATATGAGAACTCTGAAAATGAAGTCCTTCTGCCACAACTCAGCAAGGACTTGCTGATCAGGAAGGTCAGAGATTTGAAAGCTTCATTTGTGCTTTCCTTGAGCCATGAGCTGTTTTCCAATCCAGTGAATGTAACATCTCAGTGGGATTTCCATAAGAGTCAGTTATAATTCTCAAAATGTTAAAAACATAACGCCCGAACAAATAAAATGCATGTATCCGAATTTCATTTACTTAATGAGGGAACCAGCAGGATGCAAAGTTAGTTCAAAAGAGTATTTGAGAACTGACATTGTATATAGTCAGTGAAGAAAAGGAACAATGAAGTGAGTTCAATACATAATAAAAAATTCACTTTTGTTAAACTTGTGGGGATATCTTCTCTCTACTGGACAGAAACACATCACACTTTATCAGTTTTATAGAATTATAAACTACACAAGCCCCAAGCAATTATTCAAAGTTGCGTTCTTCCAGAGTGAGGCAGCTTCACTCACTCAGGCGGCCTTGTTAGAAAATGCTCTAGCATGGTCTTTTACAATTACATAGTCATTTTTTACCTTATTTTCAAATTTGGGTAATTTTTCTTTATTTTTGAGAATAATTATTAGCAAGGATATACAAACCCATCATATAACTTGTCCTCAGAAGTTCAGTGAAGTACCAGCACTCTGCATTTTTAGGCACTTTATCCAAAACCTTGCATGAGAGGTTGATTACAGAGCCAGATAGGACAATAGTCTATTGCAGAATTAACCATTCCCTTCACTTGGATCAGGAACAGAACCTGCCTTTAGGTGGCAGAACTCAAGAGTCCAGGGGTGTACTGCCAAGAGCGAGGCCTGGAGCTTTGCCAGATCCTTGCACCCAGGACAGAAGCCTGCACAGCATTTCTAGCCCTTTCCCTGGTAGGAACACCATGAACTTCACCAAAGAAAACGTGATGTCTGTCGTTTCCTATGCCTTCTAAAGACTCCTCCAGGGTAGATTTAGAGAAAGACAGTTGAAGCTCTAATTAAAGCTTTTGTGCAGCTCTGTAGTGTGGACCCTTGAGTATCTTTCAAATACCAATCCACCATGACTTTTTTATTGTGGCAAAATATACATAACATAAAATTTGGCTTCTTTACCATTTTTAAGTATACAGTTCAGTGACATTAAGTACATTCGCATCTTGTATAACAGTCACCACTCTCCATCTCCAGAACTTCATCATCCTATCTTGTACCCATTTCTCCCCACTAATACCAGGCTCTGGTAACCACTGTTCTGTGTTCTGTCTCCATGTGTTTGACTAATCTAAGTATCTCCTATAAGTGGGGTCATAAAATACTTATACTTTTACGTCTGACTCATTTCACTTAGCATGGTATCTACGGGGTTCATCCATGTTGTAGCATGTGTCAGAATTTAATTCATTTCTGGGGCACCTGGGTGGCTCAGTCAGTTAAGGGTCTAATTCATGATTTTGGCTCAGGTCATGATCTCATGGTTGTGGGATCAAGCCCTGTGTGGGCTCCATGCTCAGTGGGGAGCCTGCTTGAGATTCTCTCTCCCTCTTCCCCTTCCCCCCCAGGTACTTTCTCTCTCTCTCTCTCAAATAAATAAATAAACCCTTAAAAAAAAGAATTGTATTAATTTCTTATAAGATATTTTTTTTAGTTGAGGTATAATTGACATATAACATATTAGGTGTACAACATAATGATTCAATATTTGTATACATTGTGAAATGATTACCACAAGGTCTAGTTAACATACATCACCTCACATATTTACAAAAGAGGGGAAAAAGCTTTTTTTTTCTTGTGATGAGAACTTCTGAGGTCTACATTCTTAGCCACTTTCAAATAATATAGTATTTTTACCTATAGTTACCATACTGTATCTTACATCCTTGTGACTTCTTTATTATATAGGAAGTTTGTACCTTTTGACCCCCTTTGCCAATTTCTCTAACCCCCAACCCCCACCTCTGATAACTACTATTCTGTTCTCTATGAGCTTGTTTTATGGGGTTTTTTTTGTTTGTTTTCCAAATTCCATATATAAGTGAGATCATGCAGTATTTGTCTTTCTCTGACTTATTTCATTTAGCATAACACCCTTGATATCCATTCATGTTGTTGTAAGTGGTATGTATAGACAGTGATTTTCTTTATCCATTCATCCATTAATGAACATTTAGTTTGGTTCCATATCTTGGCTATTGTAATATGCTACAGTGAACATGGGGGTGCATATATCTTTTCAAGTTAATGTTTTCATTTTTTTCAGGTAAATACACAAAAGTGGAATTTCTGGATTCTGTGGTCATTCTATTTCTAAGTTTTAGAGGAACCTCCATACTGTTTTTCATGGCACTAATATACATTTCTACCAACAGTACACAAGGGTTCTCTTTTCTCCAAGTCCTCATCAGCACTTGTTACTTCTTTTCTCTTTGACTAAAAGTCATTGTAATAAGTGTGAGGTGGAATCTCCTTATAGTTTTGATTTGCCTTACCCTAATGATGAGTGATGTTGAACATCTTTACATGTACCTGCTGGCCATTTGTATGTATTCTTTGAAAAACTGTCTGTTGAAATCTTCTGCCTATTTTAAAATCAGATAGCTTTTTTTTCTTTCTTTCTTTCTTTCTTTCTTTTTTTTTTTTTTTTGGTTATTGAGTTGCAGGAGTTCTTTCTGTATTTTGGATATTAACCCCTTATCAGATATATGATTTGCAAATATTTTCTCCCATTTCATAAGTTGCCTTTTCATTTTCTTGATGGTTTCCTTTGCTGCACAGAAGCTTTTTAGTTTGACATGGCTCACTTGTTTATTTTTGCTTGTTGCTTGGATAATTTTTATTAAGAAGTGCAAGCAAATATTTTTTTCTTACTATAACAAAATGTTTATATCTATATATAAGTTGTTCATGACAAAAATATAATAATATAATAAGAACTTACTAATTCACAACCCAAGTTAGGTATCAGGAAATGGCAAAATAACCATATTTTTGAATCTTGCTTATGTAATCACTGATTCCAACTCTTTCTCTTCTCACCCAGAAGAAACCACTTGCCAGAATGTAGTGCTTATAATTTTGTGGTTATAGTTTTTGTATAAATCTACACATGCTCAACCATATGCTGTCTGCTTTGTATGATTTACCCTTTATATTTAGTGGATTATACTGGTTGTGTTCTTCTATGACTGAATAGAAATTGCATCCATTTTGATACATGGGACTGTATTTTATTAATATTCAGTATATTAACATGTTGTAATTTATTCATCTGTTTTCCTATTGATGGAAAAAATTGTTACCAGCTTTGTCCTATTATAACCAGAATTGCTTGAGCATATTGGAGATGTTACATGGTACATATATGTTGAGTATATATCAAGGAGTACAGGTTATAGATTATTTACATTCTCAAATTTACAAGATAATACTAAAATGGTAGTCAAAATATTTGTACTTTTTTTATTCTCAAGGAGAGAATTTAAGCAGTTTTCATTTATTCTACATCCTCACATGATAATCTTATTTTATAACATATGTAGAAGAAAATATATAAAAATGTCAATGCCCTTCAACAAACAGGGAAGTGTCTGCAATTGAACAACTTGAGTTTATTGTTTGTTGCAATGGGCGAGAACAGATAGCATTGGGAGCTGTGGAATGTCTCAGTAAGAGAATGTTAGGGAAAAAACCTATTATGGAATTTAGGTTTTGGTTGGGTAATTTGGGGAAGGTACCAAGGAAGCAGGGGCTCATTCTGGATTGCATGCTATCAAAAAGTGGGTCAGGGGCGCCTGGGTGGCTCAGTTGGTTAAGCGACTGCCTTCGGCTCAGGTCATGATCCTGGAGTCCCGGGATCAAGTCCCACATCGGGCTCCCTGCTCGGCGGGGAGTCTGCTTCTCCCTCTGACCCTCCCCACTCTCATGTGCTCTCTCTCATTCTCTCTCTCTCAAATAAATAAATAAAATCTTTAAAAAAAAAGTGGGTCAAATATACAAGTGGGTATCTTAATAAATCTCTTCTGTAGGAGGGCAGCCAGAATGAAGATAAAGCTGTAACTGGTAAAGTCGTTTAGTGAGAATCAGGTATGTTTTGTACTTTTTGAATTGTGTGGAGACCTTGTTTTTGTCTCATTTTATCATGGTCTCAGAGTCATTTCGTCTGATATAGATATTCTGTCACATTGTTATGTTCAATACTGGAATAAAATGATGGAGCTACAGGTGTTAAATCAGTCTGTAATAACATCAAGACTTAGCTATGAGCATCAGATTAGTTCCTGGACATCAGGGCCTGCTTTTTTTTTCTCCTTTTTTTTTTTTTAAACAAAAATCACAAAATCTGGAAAGAGAGAAATGGAAGTATAAAGTTATGAGGTTCTTATATTAAACATAAGGTAGTATAATATCACTTGACAGTAAGATACGATAAATTAAAGATGTAAATAAATCCTTAAAGCAACCATTAAAAGAATGCAACCTATAAGTCAATAAAGGAGATAAGATGAGACCATAAAAAATACTCAATTTGTTTAAAATGAGGTAGAAAAAGAGGAAAAATGGAACAATAACAGATGGTACATACATCAAACAAAAATAAAATGGTAGATTTAAGCCCAGCAATATAAAAAATAAAAATGAAGGGGGCACCTGGGTGGCTCAGATGGTTAAGCGACTGCCTTCGGCTCAGGTCATGATCCCGGAGTCCCAGGATCGAGTCCCACATCGGGCTCCCTGCTCGGCAGGGAGTCTGCTTCTCCCTCTGACCCTCCTCCCTCTCATGCTCTCTGTCTCTCATTCTCTCTCTCTCAAATAAATAAATAAAAAATCTTAAATAAAAAAATAAAAAAATAAAAATGAAGTAAATGAGCTAAATACTCAGATTAAGAGACAGAACTTGTTATATTGTATATAACAAAAAAACGAAGCTCAAATACATGCTGCCTACAAGAAAACCGCATTGAATATAGAAGTAGAAAAAATTAAAAGTGAAATAATGGAAAAGATGTACCATTCTATATCTTTCAAAAGAAAATAAGGGTGGTTCTATTAAAATCAAAGTCAATTTCAGGGCAAAAGAGTAATTAGACAATGACAAGAAGATAAATTCATCAAAGCAAAATAAAACAAGACAAAAAGTCATAGATGTGTCTGAACCAAGTAACCAAGATTCAAAATACTTAAGCACAAACTTATAAAATTGAAAGGAGAAATAAGCAAATCCATGATAGTACTCACGGATTTCAACAGTCCTCTCACAGTAATAGAACAAATAGAAAAAAATACTAAGAATTAAAAAAAAATGAGCACTATTAAATAAGTTAAAGTGATACTTATGGAACTGAACTGAAGACTTATGGAACACCTTACCCAACAACAAAACAATGCACACAACTTCTCCGGTCCACAGAAAACATTCATCAAGAACATTTACCATATTCTATGCCATAAAACAAGTCTCAATAAATTCAAAAGGATTCAAATAATACAAAGTAAGTTCTGTGATTTAGAAATCAGTAATTGAAAGATATTTGAAAAATCCACAAATATTTGGAAATTAAATGGAATTCTTCTAAATAATATATAGGTCAAGGCAAAAATCAAAAGGGAATTTAGAAACATTTTGAACTTGGTGAAAATAAGAATACAACATACCTAATGTATTGGATGCAGCTAAATATAAAGGGAAATTTATAGCAGTAAACAACTAAATCAGACTACAACGACAAATCAATGTGTGAAGATATTACCTTGAGAAACTAGAGAAATAAGAGCAGATGAACCAAAATGTAAACAAATGAAAATAATAAGATCATAGTAGAAATCAGTGATCCAGAAAACAATGACAAAAAAACTCAATGAAAACAAAATTTCATCCTTTCAGAAAATTAACGAAATGTTTTAACCTCTGTCCAAATTTATATGAAAAGAGAGAGGGGAAAAACACAAATTATAAATATCAGAAATGAGTGGTGCCACTTACAGTAGCATCAAAAATACAAACTACTTAAAGATAATTCAGTAAAAAAAAAAAAATTCCAAGGACTATTCACTGAAAACTACAAAACATTTTAAAGCAATTATAGGAGACCTAAATAAATCATGAGATAGACAATCTTTATGGATCAAGAGCCTCAATATATTATTTCATACTTTTCTAGATGATCTTTAGATTCAATACAATCCCAGTCAAAACCCCAAGGAGCTTTTTTGTAAAAATAAATCAACTGAAATTCATATTGAAATGCAAAGGACCTATAGTAGTTGTGATGGTTAATTTTATGTGTCACCTCAACCAGGTTACAGGGTGCCCAGATATTTTGTCTGGGTGTTTCTGTGTTTTGGGATGGGCCTTACATTTAAACTGTTAGACTGAGCAAAACAGATTGCTCTCCCTAATGTGGGTGGGCCTCATCCAAACAGTTTAATAGAACTTACTCCAAGTAAGAATTCTTTTGCCTGACTGCCTTAGAACTAGGACATTACTTTTTTTCCTGCGTTAGTACTCAAACTGAAATATCGGCTCTTCCAGGATATCAAGCTTGCCAGACCTTGGATCCCCAGCTTGCTGACTCAACATGTTGATTTTGGGATTGTCAGGAGATATATATGGAAATTATATATAGATATATATATAGAGAGATTTACCCTATCAGTTCTGTTTCTCTGAAGAACCCCTACTAATACAGTAGCCAAAAGAACTTTCATAAAATGGCAAAGTTGGAAGATGTGTTATAAAGTTACAGTAATCAATAGAATGTGGTACTGGCATAAAGATAGAAAAAGAGATCAATATAGGGTTCAGAATTAGAACCATGGTTCAGGATATAGAGTTCACAACTCGACCCATACATATATGGTCAATTGATATTTGTCAAAAGTGCAAAATACACTTAAGTGGGCAAAGACTAGTCTTTTCAACAAATGGTGCAGGACCCACGATTATAAAACTTCTAGACGAAAATATAATAGGAATTTTTTTGTGCGTTTTTATTAGGCAAAGATTTCTTTCATATGACACAAAAAAACACAATCACTAAGAGAGAAAAAGGGTAAGTGTCAAAAGACACTCTTAAGAAAGCAAACTACAGAGTGGGAGAGAATATTTGCAAGTAATGAATTTGATAAAAGGCCTATATTCAGAATATATAAAGTATTCTCAAAATTCAAACAATAGAAAACCAAAAAATGTTTTAAATGAACAGAAGATTTAATCAGATAGTTCAAAGAAGATATATAGATGGCAAATGAGCACAGGAATATTTGTTCAAAATCATTAGCCATTAGGGAATGTCAATTAAACCAAACTGAGGTGCCATTGTACATATTTTAAAATAGTTTAAATTCTAATTAATAAGAACAAAATCCCAAGTGGGGTGAAGAGGTAGAACAACTAGAGTGCTCATACACCTAAAATAGTACAACCACTTTGGGGTAAGAGATGAGGTAATAGTTTGGAGTGTCATAAAAGATAAACCTATGATTACCATATGACTCTGGCATTATATCACTAGGCATTTACTCAAAAGAAATGAAAGACTGTCCGTACAAAATTGCTATGCAAAATTTCACAAAGAATTTATTTGTAATAGTCAATATTATAAACAATATAAGTATTTTTCAAGTAGTGAATTGATAAATTGTGATATGTCTGTATGATGCAAGACTACTTAGACATAAAAGAGTTTTAAAAAATTGGTACATGCAGCAACATGGATCAATCTCAAAATAGTTAAGCTGAGTAAAAAAGCCAAACAAACAAAAAGATGACATATTAATGATTCCACTTGTATAACATTCTTGGAAATGCAAACTTCTATAAAGATAAGAGTTAGAACTGTGATGACTGAGTACTGAGTTGGAGAGTTTGAGGGGGTGGTCATGGAGGGGAAGAGTGGCTGGATGGATGTGGGAGTCAAAAAGTGGCATGGGGAAACTTTGGGAGGTGATGGGTGGCTTCATTATCTTGATTGTGGTGGTGGTTTTATATGTTTATTAATGTATCAAACTTACCAAAATGTACACTTAATTTTTTTTCTTTTTTTAAAGATTTATTTATTTATTTTGAGAGAGAGTACATGCAAGCAGTGGTGGAGGACATAGGGAGAGAGAGAATCTTAACCACCGAAGCAGGATCCCAGGACCCTGAGATCATGACCTGAGCCAAAATCAAGAGTTGGCCGCTCAACTGACTGAGCCACCGCGGTGCCCCCAAATTGTACACTTTAAATATGCATGTTAACTCTACAGTAAAGCCATTTAAGCAATTTGCATTTCTTATATGACAAGCGAAGTAGGGCATCCTAGATGACTAACAGAATAAAGCATCATTTATATATGTATTAGCTTTAGGTCTTTCCAGTTCTCTGAATCACCAGATTTGCCTTTTGACTTTGGCTCTAGAACTAATGTGCAATTTCCTTTTAGAATTATAAGGCCCCAAATTATTTTTTTCCCAGCTTCTTTGAGGCATAATTAACAAAATTGTATATATATATTTAAAATGTACCAAAAGAGGCGCCTGGGTGGCTCAGTAGTTAAGCGTCTGCCCTCGGCTCAGGTCATGATCCCAGGGTCCGGGATTGGGCTCTCTGCTTGGCGGGAAGCCTGCTTCTCCCTCTCCCACTCCCCCTGCTTGTGTTCCTGCTCTAGCTGTGTCTCTCTCTGTCAAATAAATAAATAAAATAAAATGTACCAAAAAATGAAATAAAAATAAGATGTACAACTTAATTTGATATATAAAAACATTGCAAAATGATTACCACAATATCAAGTTAATTAACACATTCATTACCTCACATAGTTACCTCGTGTATGTGGATGGTTAGAATGCATCAAATTCTTATATGCTGTGTAAGGCTTTTGCTGTGGGGCAGACAACATCATCTTTTGCATTCATTCATCCTTCTAACTTATCTTCTGGTTTCTAGAAACATCTTGTTTGGGGGTTTTGTTTTTTTGTTTCTCTTGGATGTTTCTTTATAAGTTCTTAAAAGTTTGGCAATACATTTATATTATATTTGTTTATTCAACTCCTAAATGTTTTGTTCATAATATCTAAAATGCTATCCTGTTCTAACCAGATGTCCTAGCTAGATCTGAGAGTGTGTGTATGTGTAAAAGATTCATACGTGTTGGGCATCTGGGTGGCTCAGTTGGTTAAGCGGCCGACTCTGGATTTCAGCTCAGATCTTGGTCCCAAGGTCCTGGGATCCAGGCTGGTGTCTGGCTTCGCACTCAGTGGGGAGTCAGCTTGAGGATTCTCTCTCCCCTCTGCCCCTCCCCCCAGTCTCTCCTCTCTCTCTTTCAAATAAATAAATCTTTGAAAAAAAAAAAAAGATTCATATGTATTGATGTAATTCTGCTGGAACCCTGGAAGAACATGGAGGAAATCTTTGACATAATCTATAAATTCATAAAAATTTCAAAACAACAAATCTATTCAGATATGAAAGGATTTCCTAATTGTTAATAGGAGAGATTATGCTTGTCTTTGAAATATTTTTGTTTCTTTTTATATGAAGGATGGGAATCCCCAGAAGTTTCTACAGAAGAATAGAGCAGAATCATTATGGATTATAAATTGGAGGGGAGTATGGAGAGAGAGGGGAAAAAAAGAGATTAAAAACCAGGAAATTTGTGAAAGAGCAGATTATCTAGAAAAAGAAACAAGAAACTAAATCATGACCGTCAGTACATGCAGAATCTTGGTGTCAGACATGAAACTTAATTTTCCTTCTGTAAATTGTCAATGGTAATTGTACTTAATACATAATTTTGTTGTGATGAGGTAAGGCAGTGACTTTCAAATGTTTGGCTAATGCCTTACTGTAAAAAACACATGACATCAAGAAAAAGGGGGCACTTGCACACACATGCAAACACCGGCAAACAGAATTGAAATAAAAGTTAGAATAATGCTTAATCTTCCTAAAAGTGATGAATACTGACATATATATTCTATTCCATCCTATTGTATTAGAAAATGTGGTTTTCAGACACACTAAGATAACTCCATGGTACACTAAGGGATCATAAAACATAGTTTTTAAAATGCAGAAATAATGTGCATGAAACACTTCTCAGTTATTGTAGTCCAAGCAATTTTAAAAAATATTTTATTTATTTATTTGACAGACACAAGCAGGGGTAATGGCAGGCAGAGGGAGAAGCAGGCTCTCTGCTGAGCAGGGAGCCTGATGTGGGACTCAATCCAAGGACCCTGGGATCATGACCTGGCCTGAGCCACCCAGGTGCCCTCCAAGCAATTAAAACAAAAGAAAACAAACAA
Organism: Mirounga leonina; assembly: GCF_011800145.1. Lineage (NCBI taxonomy): Eukaryota > Metazoa > Chordata > Mammalia > Carnivora > Phocidae > Mirounga > Mirounga leonina. The sequence goes on along the minus strand of NW_023270825.1, from coordinate 53,079,932 downwards.
ACAAAAAAAACCTTTTAATGTTTTTGTTGTACAATATTCTATTTTTCATTCTTTTACTTTGATTTTTTTTAATGGTTGTTCGTCTTGATGTTCACATTCAGTGGCTATTACATAAACATTTATTTTCTCTGTGTTTTCTTTTTTTTTAATTTTTTTTATTTATTTGATAGAGAGAGGCACAGCGAGAGAGGGAACACAAGCAGGGGGAGTGGGAGAGGGAGAAGCAGGCTTCCAGCTGAGCAGGGAGCCCGAGGTGGGGCTCGATCCCAGGATCCTGAGATCATGACCCAAGACAAAGGCAGACGCTTAATGACTGAGCCACCCAGGTGCCCCTCTCTGTGTTTTCTTTTAAAAGCTATAGTTCCAAGGCTTTAAATCATGACCAAAACAAAAAATACTATATCTGAAAATTGTACTTGATAAAAGCCCAAGCAATCTATTTTCAAAGTGTTTACAAAATTTCAAAAGATTCCTTTTAGTGGCTAAGCATATAAACTATTTCCTCATTTTGCTAAATTTTAACTCAACTCTTGCTTTGAGATACAATGTTGATTTTTTGAAAAAAAAAGTTATTGACTCAATCATTCAATGGATAACTATCTATTGAGTATAATGAGTCAGATTCTGTTTTAAATGCTTAGAAGGAAATACAAAATCTTGTCAGTGGTACAGAGACATTTACAATCTATTTGCTTGACTCATAAAATGGCACCAAACATTCATTATATAATTGTTGTTTCTGTAAAGAACAAGATATATCTATATTTTCCTGTTTCCAAAATGCCCATGATTGTGAATTATAAACAAGGCTTCAATAGGTTTATAGGAGTTCAGCTGAAAAAAGCCTCACATTACAGATATCTTAACCTTTAATATACAGAACATATTTATACAAAATTCTTTGACAACTTCTATGCCTAATATAATTATGCCTTTAAATAACATGGGTGTGGAGATATGGGATAAGCACAGAAAGCCTTCATAGTATTTGCATGGGTTCATTACTATCTTAAATTCTAATTTAAAATATTATGCATTATTTTTTCTGAGTAAAATAGAATATATATCCACACAAGAATATTTTAAAAATTTAAAGATGCCAAAAGGAAGTCTATTATGAGAACAACCAGAATGGGGGCACCTGGGTGGCACAATCGGTTAGGTGTCTGACTCTTGGTTTTAGCTCGGGTCATGATCTCAGGGTCCTGGGTTTGAGCCTTGCATCAGGCTCCACACTCAGAGTGGAGTCTGCTTCAGATTCTCTTTCTCTCTCTCTCTCTCCCTCTGCCCCTCCTGTTCGTGCTCTCTCTCTTTCTCAAATAAATAAATAAAAATCTAAAAAAAAAGGAAAACAACCAATAGAAGTCCTGCTAATAAATCCTTATCAATGTACCATATTTTATTCATGCAAGTCCTCAGTATTATTTGAGTTATTTTCTATTTTAGTTATGTGCATTCCAAGCTAACATTCACATACTAAATATGTTTGATTCAATATAAAATTTCCATCCATCTTTATAAATTATCCTACAAAACAGTTACATACATTAATTACTCCAAACAACTCACATGAAAGGGCATTTTTCACAACATACGGGTAAACATTTAGCGCTATCTCTCACAGTTTGATAGGCTGACTTTTCTATTTATTTAATTCACATTTCTTTGATTGCTATAAAATTGCATATATTTCAAAGCATATTTGTCATTTTAAGTTCTTTTAGTTGTCTCTTTCCTTTGCCCATATGAATTGGATTTTGTTTGCTTTTATGTCATTGCTTTTATAGATGAACTTTGTGAAATTTGAGCAAATTTACTATACTTATGGTACATGAATTTCAAAATTATCTTTTGAGTATTAAAAAAACAGGGTGCTTCATATTATAAAAATTCTATTCATTATCTGAAAAAATTTTAAATGGAGATACCCAGATGTCACAACACCATACACTTCCTAATATTTAAAAGTATTTAACTATGGAGGGAAGTAGATCAGATTTTTTTGCATTTAACTTTTACTTTCTAAGTTGAGTAACTGAACAGATTTTTTTAAATCTTAATTACTATTTGTGGAAGCAAACCTTAACAACTGGCTATTTTTTGCAACCTCATACCATTTGAATGTGCCTTATTTATATCTGTCTCCATAGTTCCTAAAACACAGGACATGCTGTAGGAGCACAATAACCTTGAATTGCTGGGCAGTTTTAAAAACTCATCAAGATAAATATGGTTTTTAATTTAAATGTTACTAAATGTTTAGAAAGGAATAGTATAATTAATGTTTTCAGACAGAATCAATAAAAATCCATATACAGTGTTAATAAATACAAAGTTTCCATGACTGTTGTATTTTTCTTTAAAAACAATTGATCCCATTGGACAATGAACTCTTCTGGAACCAGGACAGTATCTGTTTCATCTTTGTATCTCTAGCATTTAACACAGCTCCCAGAACACAGAATATATTCAATAAAAGTGGTTTCAACAACTGAATCATTAGGGTCCAAAAATATATAAAATAAATGGACAAATAATGATTTAGAGACACTACATATTAGGAATCTCTGACCATCAATTATTACCAACTATTATATTTTGAAAGTCCACTTCTAAATATGAGTCATAGGCAATATAGCAGACATTTTATTAATGAGTTTAATTTTTTTTTTAATTTTGAAAGTATTTGTCAACTTTTTGAGACAGCTGAAATAACCTAGAGTACTTCGGAGATACAAATAAAAGGAAAATATCTAGAGATATTAATAGAAAAAACTAAATTTATCAGGGAAAATATTAACTGTGTTTTTCTGTTATTATTGTTTTAAATAAGGCTTCAACAACCTACAAAAATAAATCTCTTATTATATGGTATGTGGTATATATTCAGCATTTTTATATTCATAGGTCTTTATAGCTGATAGGAGTTTTACTTATATCCATATTCTACATACAATTATAAATCCTTTTTTCACAAAAGAAGTTTTTCTAAAATATTTTCACATGTATTTTGTAGCTCTTTAACAATGGCAAAATATTCCAACAAAAAGATTTTCTACAACTTATTTAACTATTTTTGTTTAATGAATTTTGGCATTTTTTGCACATTATAGAAAACATTATTATTAAGACTGTTTCCTCATTTATACAATGAAGTTAGTAGTATAAGACCTGCAGGATTTTTAATGGGAGGAAAATCAGATGATTTATTTTAAGCACTGAGCAAAATGCTTGGCATATAAATTGTAATGAAAAAATGTATTGGCTATAATTAATATTACTCTGAATAATGATATTTTATTAGTTAAAGCCCAGACTAAAATGAAATAGTGATGATATTAAATGATACTACATTCTTTATTTAATGCTCATGTAACAGTGCAGATGTAGGTGGGCTATCTAGATTAGGTAGGTCATTCTACTTTATGAGGTCATTTAAGGACAATGATGATTATTATTTCTTCT
>NW_023270825.1:52986900-53076457 GCF_011800145.1 Mirounga leonina | reverse complement strand
TTCTTCTTCTTCTTCTTCTTCTTCTTCTTCTTCTTCTTCTTCTTCTTCTTCTTCTTCCTCCTCCTCCTCCTCCTCCCCTTCCTTCTCCTTCTTTCCCCCTCCTCCTCCTCTTCTTCTTCTCTATTCTCATTATCATAATCTTTACTATTATTGTTTTATTTATTTTTTTGCTTTACCATTTATTATGGTATTAATATCCACTTGACTGAAGCAGATGAGGCTTACCAAAAGACAGTTATTTTGTTCTGCTGTTCACACACACACACACACACACACACACACACACACACACACAACAATAAAAAGTGAAGGACCAGCATCTTCTTTCTAAAGACTTTCTCTCAGAAATGGAATGCATCACTTCCAATTAAATCCCATTGGCCAGAATTTAATCACATGGGTGATTCCCTAGTGACAAGGGATGCTGGGAAATGTAGTCTCTGGCTATATGCCCAGAATTTGGAACATTATTCCTGAGAAGAAAGAGATAAGTGATATTAGGGAATGGCCCATCCCTCTGAACACACTTCTTGGAATATATGGAACATTTCATTTCCTCCAAAAGGAGATAATTTTAAAGTGACGTCATAGACTCTATACCCAGCTCTAAACTCATGATTTCTGGAAAATACGTAGATGTGCAATGCTCCACCAAGTCCACATATTTTCATTTTTCTATGACCTATAAACTAAAACATAGTTTGCTTGCCTACACATACCACAACTGATACATACTAACATAGTAGCTAGTGTCAATAAAAACTCCCATTCTAGAAATGGGGATGGGGAGGGCAGTAATTTTTCTATAGAAGTATTAAGTTCTGAAGGGCAAGAATTATAAAGACTCTCTGACCTGACATATGGGCTTCTCTTTTATCATTATCATTATTATTATTATTAATATTATTAAACCAAAAAAAATGGACAAACCTGTCCATTATCCTTTCTGGTTTTTGGCTTTGCCACCTAGGAGTTTCTTACTTTTCCATTATCCTGCATGGTTGCATTAAATGATATAGGGGTGTGTATACTTTTTCTTTTTTTAAAATATTATTTATTTATTTAGAATGAGTGAGTGGGGAGAGGGGCAGAGAGAGAGGGAGAGAGAGAATCTCAAGCAGACTCCACGCTGAGTGCAGAGCCCAATGCAGGGCTCAATCCCAAGACCCTGAGATCATGACCTGAGCTGAAATCAAGAGTTGGACACTTAACCAACTGAGCCACCCAGACACCCCTGGAGTGTGTAGCCTCATCTTCAGGGTACAGCTTCTACAGCCTGTTACCTTGTGTGAAAGTTGTGAGCCCAGAGGTTGCAAGTTGCTTTAGGAGTTGAATTGAGGGTATTGGAGTTGTTGGGTTTTTTGGCAATATATTTACTCAAAAAGTTTAGGTTTCTGGACTATTCTCTGTCAATTCTAACTATAATTTACTGGAGCTAAAATTCACATTAATATAGTTTTAAAATATAAAGTAACTCTTTTGTTTACTTTTTTCCTCTTCTCAGCTCATGCCCCTCTTTCTTAATTTAATGAAATTTTGTGGTCATTTACACACTAAATATGACCAAAAAGGATGTATTCTTTGGGCTGGATCCCACTGTCTGATGGAGGGCACCTCAAGGGAGGTTCTTAAGAAAAACTCTGAGTTTATCTCCTCATCTGTGTCTGTTGGAAAAATAAGTTTTTCCTCCCAACTTTGCAGGGCTTAAATTCTGGTGTCTGATAAATTTAGACTGAAGGCAGCTGACAAAAGTCCCTTAGCAGAGCTAAGCAAAGATTTGTTTGCAAACATGAAACTGCTTGAGGTTTTAATGAATTTGCTGCTTTTGAAAATTATAGGCTACTTAATTTTAGATTGTCATTTAGTTTGGGTTTGTCTGATGTTTCCTTATGATTAAATTAATGTTATGTACCTTTGGCATAACTATTGTAGTAGTCTTCTAAGGCTGCCATAATGAAGTGCCACAGACTGGGTAGCTTAAACAGAAATTAAATTTCTCACAATTCTGGAGGCTAGCAGTCTGAGATTAAGATGTCAGCAGTATTGATTTCTTCTGTGGCTCATCTCCTTGGCTTGGAGATGGATATCTTTTCTCTCTCTTTATGTGGTCTTCCCTCCATTATGAATAAGTATTAAAGGGAGGGGTCTTTTATACCATGTATATATTTGTAACTCTTCTCACTCACCATAAAAATCCTAGTTCCCACCATGTTTAATATACTGGATGATTTATTTTCTCTTCCATCCTCATGGGTTCAGGGCCCAAAGCAGGTGAGGAGGGAGTCCCATGGAGGCATGGCCAGGACAGAGGAGCCCAAGGGCATATAAAAATAATGTCCATGAAAAGCAGCAGTCTGATGAGGGGGAGGCAGTCTGAGCAGTCAAGAGGGCTGCCATGTGTAGAGGCATCTAGTGTCTATTGTCAGAACTAGAATTGGTGAGAAGAGCATCAACATATGATGGTGGTCCAGAATAGGGACTTAAGCCCAAGTTGGAAGATGAGGTCATCCGTATGACAGAACAGCAATAACATGGGGTGACAGAACCAAAGTGTGGTGAAGAGAGTGTCCATGGGGTTGGGAAAGTCCTAGTGTAGAGTATAAGAGCTGAAGCTGAGTGAGGGCAGCATCCATGTTGGGGGTATCCTTAATGGGGTATTGGAATCCTACCAGGGTGAGGAGAGGAGTTGCATGGGGTGCATGGTGAGCAGTAGGGCCCAGCATGGGGTGTTAGAGCCCAAGAATGTGAGGGGAGTAGTTGCAACAGAGACCACGACCTGCAAAGCTTAAAATATTTACTATCTTACCCTTTATTACAAAAATGTAATGGCCCCTGACTTACAGAATAGAGTCTAAACTCTACTCTTAAACTTTTTACTAGTCTTTAAGGCCAGTACTAGAGTTTTCCAAAAGTTATTTCTTAAAGATGGTCGTATACTTTCCTACATAGTCCATGTGATAAACACAATTTTTTGAGACCCAGCTTAATTATTACTTACTCTGTGAAGCAATTGTTTATTACCTATGGCCCCTAGTAGAGAAATGTCCTACTTTTCTTGTGATAATATTTTTTACCTATCCCTCTACAACTCCCCTTCCCATATGTCACAGTTCGGTGTAAGATCCACATACATGTATATGAATGTGTGTAGGGTAATTTACATACACATATATATGCATTTATATATACATTCATATTTTTGTATGTGTACCATACCTCAGACTGTTAGATACATGAGAGAGAGTTAAATGTCCATAAGGAGGGCGCCTGGGTGGCTCAGTTGGTTAAGCGACTGCCTTCAGCTCAGGTCATGATCCTGGAGTCCCGGGATCGAGTCCCGCATCGGGCTCCCTGCTCAGCAGGGAGTCTGCTTCTCCCTCTGACCCTCTTCCCTCTCATGCTCTCTCTCGCAAATAAATAAAATCTTAAAAAAAAAAATGTCCATAAGGAGATTTTTCTCTGCTGTATGCAATGAATGATTGACAAATATATGAGGTAATATAGCAACATCTAATCCTACTGATATCATTGAGGGAAAATATGATCCACATAATGTCATGTTTCATCTGTCTGAGTCCTGCCTACTGTCTTTTAATATTTTACACATTTTTCTGGTCATTTTTTCTAATGAAAAAAATTTTTTTCCATTAATATCTTCTCTTGCTTCATAACCTGGCCTGGCCATAATTCAAACTTTACTTGATGACTTAGCAGTCTCATTAACAATCTGTATCTTTGTACTGTATGATAATATTATTCCAGGATAATTTTTTTTATTTTTTATTTTTCTTCTTTCAGTCTCAGGACTGTCAGCTAGCATGCCTTTTACCTGTCCTAATAGTCTTACTCTAGTTTTCTGTTTGATTTGCTATATGCTGATACCAAGTAACTAATTTTAAGAGTTATATATTAAATGAGAATTAATGAAACACTAAGAAATAATACAGTGGCTGTATTCCTTTAAAAAATTTCATGGCAAAATTTTATATGTTCTAAGGCATTCTGTTATTTGCTACTAGGTTATGACTGCTACTAAACATTGAAATTTTATTGCTAAACATCTAACCTTGAGACTTATGTGTATATTTTCAGTTGAAATCAAAACCCAAGGGTTTTTAAAATGAAACTTATTTCTTTGTGCTTTAAAATTCATTTACAAGAGATATTTCAAGTAGTATATGAAATTTTTGCAGATATTGAGTTGAGTTTGAATTCAGAAGGTTAACAGTGAGATATGTATAGTTATTGTCCCACTACCAACCCTAATATTGTGTTTATATTATGCATTAGTGACTCAGAAAGCAAATGTTTGTGTGCCAAATGCTCTTGCTCTTCCATCCCGGCTTTAAAATGTCATGTCTTTCAGCTGTTCAACTTCCAGCTGCCAAAAATCAATGGGTTTGCATCTGCTGGTTCCATTTTGTTGTTCTAAATCAAAATCCATTGCCAACTGGAAGCTTAATTAATAACAAATTATCTCTATGATATTGCTTTTGATAATAACAATAACAAATATTTACTGGGTGCATGAAGCATCTAAAATTACATTTTTCTATTTACACTTTTCAAATAGTGAAAAAAGAGAAAGTGAAAAAGTTTGGTTTTTAAAAAGTCTAGTAAAGAAATCTATCATATATGTGTATATATTTTATATGATATAATACATATTATATATTATATGTATAGCATATACTATATCCATCTATGTATCTATCATTTATCCATCTATCTATAATGCTGTTGCATTAATTGAGGATCCCAGTGACAGGTCAGTTTTTTTGTTTTTTTTTTTTTGACAGGTCAGTTTTTAGGGCAGTAAAGCAAAGTCTTAAATTTATCACTGTCCAGGCTGAAGTAGAAGTAACTGAAAGAATGGTATTTTTGTGGGATGCCTGGCTGGCTCAGTTGGTTAAGCATCTGCCTTTGGCTCAGGCCATGATCCCAGGCTCCTGGGATCGAGTCCAGCACAGGGCTCCTTGCTCAGAGGGGAGTCTGCTTCTCTCTCTGCCTGCCACTCCCCTGCTTGGGTTTGTTCTCTCTCTCACTCTCTCTCTGACAAATAAATTAAATAAATAAATAAATAAATAATCTTAAAAAAAAAAAGAATTTTTGTCACTACCAACTCACATTAATGTAACATCAATATAAATTCAAAGTTTTATAATCCTTTTTGAGATTTCCTTGCAATTCAGCTAAAGTTTCATGACGGAGAGAAGTGGAAACTGTAGTAAATTCCATGACTGAAAGTTTTCACACTAGAACCAGTACTTCAGATTTCTAGTGTATCTTTTCATTAAAGTGCTTTCACAAGCCTTCATCTTCACAGAAACCAAGTACTATATTCTATTTATAATGCTTGTTAAATTGTCAATTTTAAGATGCCTGAATTTTCCACATTAAAATTGAAATTGGCCATAGATAATTTGATTGGTAGAATTAAAAAAATGGATATGAGGGAAAAATACATAAACATACATATGTATTTTTCATCATTTTTGTGAAGCAAGGAAAAAGATTAAATTTTGAGCTAAAATTTAGGCCTATACAAAAATGGATCTAGTCCATGTTTATAAATCAATGCTCTTATGATGTCTTTATTAATCTACTTGTTATTATTTCTCCCAATGGGTAAGGCTTATATTAGATATATCTCTCCTGCCTGACATCCAGAAAGGATTAAAATGAAAAGTAAGAACAATTTGGAACCAGCAATTTTTACACACAAAACAAGAATTCTAATTAAGAAGTTGTCCTCTTCTTTTCTCAAACTCTTTGCAGTACTTATGCAATAGGTATCAACTACTATCAGCTGGAAATCTCCCCCAGGCAAGACATAACAGCTTATATTAAGGAAACAAGTTAGACATAAAAGTTTTCCAGCTGGATTAACAGGAAGAGACCTAGACACATAGAAATTTGCATTTCCATCTAAGAGGCTTTGCATATACTAATTTTCACTGTGGTAAAGCTGAAGATGACCTGTGTAAAGATCAGAATATTCCAGCATATAGGTAAGGTGGCCCTGAGCTCACCTCACTATGCTGAACAATATTTAATCTTGCTCACTTTTTTATGACTTATTCTTATTGATGATTGCAAATTCAGCATATTGGTCAAGCCTCAACTAAGATGTATTCAGGAAAAATTAATTTATTAGAAGAAGCTATAGCTAATATTTATGAATAGCACTTTTAAAAATTAGGGAATGTTTTAAATGCCACATATTTATAATTAGACTTACTGCTCTCCTTTGTTTTACAATTGATGATATGGCCCTGTATAATGATTATGTTCATTCTGTGTGTTTTCTCTCAAGGTAATAATGTCTGGATAAATTTCAATTTTATTCATGATATAATAACAGATCTAAACAAGTAAACTTGAAATACTAAGTATTTATAAAACATGTTTTAATTTTTCTTTGCCAAAAGAAGCTTTTTCCCACACACATTTCAGTTTTCCAACTGAACAGCCTTTTCCTAGATATTATTGCTGCCTATAATGATACCAAGTAACAGTGCCCTGAATATAGCATCTTTATAGTTATGTATTTCCAGTAACTGGCCACATAATAACCTCACTGATTCACTCCAACATGTCAAAATTGTGATTATCTGCTTAGTTGTATCTCCCAACCCTAGTCTCTCTTTTTTTTTTTTTCCTTTGGGCATGCAACTGTGTGGCTGTTTACTGTTGTCAAGGGTCTATTTGGAGCATGTCATCAATTCTAGTGCTGTTGGCAGAAAATAGTTGGCCAGATTCCATTATGGAATTTTATAATTTTGTTTTCTTTATATTTTAGAGCAGTCCAGTACCTTTTCAGAGAAATAGATTCTGGATCATTATCATTACTCATGGATAATTCCCCAGCCATTATTTCTGGTTTTGGTATAGTGATATGTTCTTTAGTCATAAAAACACCTTAGAGACATTCCTGGTTGATCAGGCACTTTAGGACAAAAAGCAAGAAGGAAGGTAGAGACAAGAAACCCAAGAAAAGTTGGATGTTTTCCTAGAAGGAGGATGAAATAATTCAAATTATGATAAAGGTATCATTTAGTAAACTGGGACTCAATGAAGTGAAGTGAATTTTCAAGCTAAATAGATTATCAGTGAAAAAAAGTTCCTGACTTAGGAGTCATATGTCCTTCGTTCAAGTTCCTAAAACTATTTAATGCCAGTATTGGTGGGCACAATTCCCTCATGAGTCAAGTGAAGGAAATCACTAACTCAAAGAGGTGTTATGTAGAATAAATTTAAAAATTGTAGTTGGTTATTAATTATAGTGATTTCCTTTTTTTCTTCAGATTTCAAGACCTTGTCTGACTGTGTTTAAAGTTCTTTAAGAATATATATTTTACATACCTTAGGACATATATTTTTAGAATCATTTATTTTTTTTTTGTTTTATTCCTCAAATAATACTCTTCCTTAGGGCAAAATCATGTGTTATATTTCTTGGTTATCTCTCATAGTCTCTTCTAATAAATGCAAAATAGTAGTTAAACATTAGATTCTTAATTGTTTGAAATCTGGAGGGAAGGAATACTCTTCCCTCTAGTGGAGGATCATTGGAATGTTCTCCCCCAAATCCTGCACAATCTTAAAATCACATTGCTATGCCATTTTTTCCCCACCAGTAACATTAATTAATACCACTTCCTTCAGTTACTTATAGAATCAGATACCGTGGCAAAACAATAAATAATATTGTTTATGTTATGAATTTTTTATTATGATAAATAAAAATGGGTACATGAAGTTCAAAGTTTAATTCACAGGGTAGAAAAAAATAATAATAAAATAAAAAAAAATGCAATAAGTTATGTAGTAAATACATGCACCAGTCCTAGGAGAGGCAAACTGTACCTAAGGAGGTCTTCCCAGATGAGGCAAAAATTGACCTGATCTTTGTAGGATGCATATCAGATTAGAAGTACACAAAAACGAAATATAATTCCAAATTGGAAGAACATGTATGAATCAATGAAGGGATAAAAGAGCATTAAATACACAGGAAACTACAAATTTTTTAGGATTGCTGAAATATAGAATGAGAAGAATAGTTTGAAGTATTAGATCCTATAGAACCTAGTATGTCTTCCTAAGGAGTTTGGATTAGATTAAATTAGATTAGCTTTCTGCCAAAAAGGAATAACTTCCTATTCTCCTTCTAACACATGTCCCTTTAAACTCTGAATTCTAATTAAAATAGATGAAGCTGGGGCGCCTGGGTGGCTCAGTCTTTAAGCGTCTGCCCTCGGCTCAGGTCAGGATCCCAGGGTCCCTGGATCGAGCCCCACATCGGGCTCGCTGTTCAGCAGGAAGTCTGCTTCTCCCTCTCCCATTCCACCTGCTTGTGTTCCCTCTCTCACTGTCTCTCTCTCTGTCAAATAAATAAATAAAATCTTAAAAACAAAATAGATAGAGTAAAGCAACGAAAGGACAAAGTCATACTCAGGTGTAAAATTATATATTTCATTGAGGATATAAAACCATATTCTTTTAAGAAATCCATTCCTGAGAACCTGCTGGAAAGTCTGTTTTTCCAGGAGTACATATACTCCAGTATGTAGATTGCTATTCTGTGGAAAGAGGTCTGTGGTTACTTAGCTTCATATTTTGTATAATTATTACCTTCTTGTGGTCACTAACCAGTTATATTTTATATACCAAGAGGAAAAGTTAGTCGACTCTTTTTCATAATATTTATCACTACATTCCATTCTACCATATACTTATTTGCTTATTTCTTTTCACTAAAATGTAACTTTCCTGAGAGTACCATGTTCACATTGTATTTCCATTACTTAGAACACACAAACCATTTCTTAGATATGTCAATAAATATCAACAGTTTTTGTTTTTCCTTTGGTTTGGTTTGGTTTGGTTAGAAGCAACAATTGATAACATGGTAGGATCCATAAAGAAGGAGCAAGAAACTGTCAAAGTAGAATAAATAAGGTTGGAATAAATGTCTTTCTCCTTAGACATACTACCTTTATAGTAAAGCTGTTGGAAAGCTAAGCCATAATTGAATTAATCAAAGACACGTGGAGATGCTTTACTTTTTAATTTTTTTTATTTTTCAATTTGCAGATAAGATTTTTCTATATAAATCAAAAGGTTTCAATGATTTTTAAATTATTTACTATTAAAGTATAGTTAACATACAATATTATATTAGTCTCATGTGTATGACATAGTGATTTAATAGTACTATACATTACTTAGTGTTCACCATAATAATAGTCACCATCTGTCACTATAAAATGTTATTACAATATTATTGACTATATTTCCTATGCTGTACTTTTCATCTCTGTGACTTATTTCATAACTAGAAATGTGTACCTCTTAATCCCCTTCACTTATTTTGCCCATACTCCACCTCTGGCAACCACAGTTCTCCGTATTTATGTGTCTGTTTCTGTTTTTTTTTCTAATTTAATTTTTAATTTTTTTTTCTTTTTCAAGTATTTCTTTAAATTCCAGTTAGTTAATATACAGTGTAACATTAGTTGCAGGTGTAGAATTTAGTGATTCATCTCTTACAAACAACACCCAGTGCTCATCACAAGTGTCTTCTTTAATACTCATCACCCATTTAGCCCATCCCACCTCCCCTCCAGTAGCCCTCAGTTCATTCTCTATAGTTAAAAATCTGTTTTCTGGTTTGTCCCTCTTCTTAAATTTTTTCCCCTATGTTCACCTGTTTTGTTTCTTAAATTCCACATATGAGTGAAAATATATGGTATTTGTCTTTCACAGATTGACTTATTTCATTAGCATAATACACTCTAGATACATCCATGTTGTTGAAAATGGCAAAATCTCATGTCATACAGCTAAAACCATTTTATACCATTTTCTTTTTTTTAAGATTTTTTACTTATTTTTAAGATTTTATTTATTTATTTGACAGAGAGAGAGCGAGAGAGGGAACACAAGCAGGGGAAGTGGGAGAGGGAGAAGCGGGCTTCCCATGGAGCAGGGAGCCCGATGCGGGGCTCGATCCCAGGACTCTGGGATCATGACCTGAGCTGAAGGCAGACGCTTAACGACTGAGCCACCCAGGCACCCCTTGATTGACAATTCTCTGATGTTGAGTGATTCTGTATATCTTTTCATATGTCTGTTGGTCATCTATATGTCTTCCTTGGAAAGATGCCTATTTACATCCTCTACCCATTTTTAAATTGTTTTCAGTTTGTTTGTTTGTTTGTTTGCTATTGAGTTATATTAGTTGTTTCTATATTTTGGATATTCCTTATCAGATTTATGATTTACAAATATTTTAACCTATTCACTAGGTTGTCTTTTCATTATCTCCTTCACTTTTTAATTTGATGTAATCCCAATAGTTTATTTTTGCTTTTGTTGTCTTTTCTTTTGATGTCAAATCCAAAAAGTCATTGCCAAGATCAATGACAAGGAACTTAAACACTATGTTTTCTTCAAGTAGTTTTATAGTTTCAGGTCTTACATTCAAATCTTTAATCCATTTTGAGTTAATTGTAATATGGAAGTGATTGTTTGCAAGCTCCTTACATATCAAGCTGAAACCAAAGCTTGTCTCACCTCACTGACAAACCCGTATTAAGAACTCAGTAATAATTGGTGAATGAATAGAAAAAAAATGAATAAATTGTGGATTATCTCTTCCTTTGATTCATTCTATGTAGATAAAAAATAAACATCTCAAATCCTATTCTTAGTTATTAATAGATTCTAATAGCCAAAATATTAAATTAATCCATGCAAAATATTTAAATGTTCATTTTATCAACTTTTTCTGTGAAAAATTGTTTCCTGACAAATATTTTCCTGTGATATTTTTGTTTATTTTCTTTTATTTTTGTCAGAAGACATAAAGAAGGGGAACCAATAACAAGTCAAAATGATCAGAGAATAGTGGATTTTGAGATTTGAAGTTTCTTTCTCAACTCATCATTTTATTTAGCTTTTCAAGTTAAAAAAAATAAAAAAGGGTTTTCTTTGTTTCTTTCTTTCCTTTTTTTCTTTCATTTTTAAGCCTGGAAGTGTTTTCTGCAGTGCAACAATCAAATTAACAGTTTGATAATTTCAGAAATAAAACAAACAAAAGGAAAAAAAGAGAGGCAAACCAAGAAACAGACTCTTAACTATAGAGAACAAAATGGTGGTTACCAGAGGGGAGGGGTTTGGGGGGATGGGTTAAATAGGTGATGAGGATTAAGAAGTGAACTTGTGATAAGCACCAGGTGTTGTATGGAAGTGTTGAATCTCTATATTGTACACCTGAAACTAAAATGACACTGTATGTAAACTAACTGGAATTTAAATAAAAACTTAAGAAAAATCACACATATCTTTAAAAAAATCAAAAATTAATCAAGCAATCACTTAGTAGACTTAGAAACCCACATTAAAAGGAACACATTTTGTCTAATTTCCATTTCCCTCATGTTTTGATCCCGTACCTGTTGGAGCTCAAAAGTTCTCCTGTACAATCTGGTAGAAGTTGTTGTTTATTGAACATGTGAAACGGTATTTTTTGTATGTAGGGTGGCAGAACGGATGGTTGGTTCCCCCCATCTGTGGTCTCACATGTGTTTCAGCTTCACTGCCTTTAGGACCTGGGACTTATCTCACTGAAACTGTTCCTTCAACAGTTAAATTAAACTCTGTCTCAGAGAGAAAATGTTTGTGATGTCAAATAATAATAATAAAAAAAAAAACCAATAGTCATAGAAACCAATTGTCATAGAAAAGTATTAGCTCATTACTTAAGTATTAAATGAAGTATACAAAATGCTTCTATTCCAAAATGCTAATTTTTATAGGCTTGGGCATTGTTATGTGACTTTTAAATATCTAACCATTTAAAAAATTCTCTTAAGAGATGATCCACTTATTTGATGTTCTGCCCTATCATGGAACCATCTGTGCTGAATACTTATTGCAAGAACATTTACTTTATACTTACAATGTCTTATGCCCCATTTTAATAATTTATGTGTACTCATACTCACAAAATGATGTGTCTATGTATAACATATATATAATGTCTAAATTTAATGTCAATGCTATGCAAATTTTTTTTTATATTCTCTAAATGTTCTTTTTAGGAATGATGACAGTTGAATATAGGTATTATATATATTATTATTCCATTCCCATTTTGTCTCCTATATTCGTATTCCATCCATTTCTTATGCAAAACATAAAAAATTAAGGGAGAGTAGTTTAAGGTGAACATATTAATTGTTTGGACACCTACTCCTCTTGATTGAAATGCTAAAATTATATTCTCCTCAATGAATCTTTAATTATTTCCATTCTCTTCATTTCATCCTTATTATTCTCACTTTTTTTCTTCCAAATATTCACCATTTTTTTTGTTTGTTCCATGTGACTGTTTCTATATTTAATGAAATATCATTTTTCAGAAATCAAATATATTTTATATATTTGTGCACATGTGTGATTTCAAAAATTGTTTTACCTTATATAATTGTGATTTTCAAAGACATTATTTTTCTAGATTATAAGGTTAGTATAAACAAAGAAACACTGGATAGTTGTAACTGAAAAATTATTTTCTTAAAAAAGGAAGTAGATTTCCAACCTAGAGGTTTATATGTAATGTGTGGTTTGAACTGTGCTTTTTCTTTCTTACAAGAAAGGTTTTTAGTTAACATTGTTCCATTGTTTTTTTTAATTAATGTTGAAAACACAAATATTGACATAATGATATTTATTTTTAAGAAACCTTGTAAATTTAGTAGCTGCGTTCTAGTTTCATATCTCATTTGCATTTATTCAGTAACCATGGTATGGCTTTTGTATAGTTTCTCTTAGATAGAAACAACCGAGGAAAAGGTGACATAAATTTGAAGATAAATAAATGGAATCTTAAAGATTAATGGTTAATATATTTTGAATGGCTACTTTTGCTAGGTACTGTGCTAAATGTACTATCTCTGTACATTTTCCATTCATACCAATATTATGATATCAAAAACTATTATTATCTTTATAGAGAAGAGAAAATTGAGGCAATCAGTCATTAAAATGTTCACCAAAAGTGCTTGCTTCGGCAGCACATATACTAAAATGTTCACCGAAAGTCACACAGCTCATCATTGACAGAGCCACAGTTGTGGGGTAAAACACCTTGATGACTCCAGGTACTCTTAGCACAAAATTATCTTTTTATCTTTATATTTAAAGTAATAGCACAGTATCTCACACAGAGTTATCACTCAATAAATATTTGTTTAGTGTGTCAAGTGTAGATACTTTGCTGAGCCAAGCAGTTAACCTATATTTACTTCATTTCCTACTGACAGTAGGCTTTATATATCTCCCTCCAAGTTAGGGAAGTCATATATATATATATATATGCTTTTTATTTCTTTAAAGTATATGGCTCTGATACTCAGCAATTCCTTTTGAAAATGTTACCTAGAAAATACAGGTAGTAAGACCTCATAAATAATATGCTTCTCTTCATTGTATCATGGGAGTCATGAAGCTAAGTAGCTGTGGGTAGGTAATTTATCCTTTCTACCTTTATTATCTATAAATGACACATTAGGACTAAGTCATTTTAAAGTTCCCAATTATTTCTATAAATCTATAAATTAAAATAGTGTCAGGAGGAAATCTCTGAGCAGACAGCCTGAAACTCATACTGTCCATATTTTTGCTACTGTGAACAAACTGCGAATAACTGATAACTCTGTGTTATTCTATTAACGCAAATTTTAAAAGCATTTTAAAGAAAGTCTATGTTTGCATTTCCTTGTTCATATATGCATATGTATATGTATATGTACATGTATGTTAATTGTACAAGAAGGAGCTTTGGCTGACACAGTTGGTGAATAATAATGACAAGATTGATTATATCAGGAATCCCATCTTCCTGGAATAGTATAGAAGACATGCTGCATGAAAAAAGAGCAATAAGCCCTATGATTTTTTTCAGGTTCCAGTCAGAATTATCTTTCAATACTGAAATATTCCTGGGAATATCAAAGTAACAATAACAACAACAATAATAATACAATAAGATAAATATAAACAGGAATATGAAATTTTTGTCATTCAGCAAGTGGGTTAATAAAGGTTTTAACTTTAAAAATTCCTCAGGATGTCCATTTATCTGAGGTCAGTATCATTCTCTATATGAAGTTTCTGCTTGTTCGAATGGAAAAGTGAGTGAAGTAACAATCTTATTATTATTAGGTATTTTTCATGTATTGAGTTACATAATAAGAATTTTACCTAAATGATATTTGCACTGAATAATATAGAAGCAAAGTCACTTTGCACTTATGCTTATAGTACATTTGGTTTTTATTAATTTTGCAAAATGTTAAATTTATATTTTATTCACAGAAAATATATGCTTTCTATATGCTTAGTATTATTCAAGAAAATAGAAACAGACAAGTAAACAAGAATAAAGTCCCTACCCTTATATATCATATATTCTGGAAGGATTAGAAGTAAAAGTGCAAATCAGATATAATAAATCAAGTCGATAACTGTTACAATGGCAAATAATTTCAGATCAAAATGTATTATCAACTTTGGTTCAATCCAGGTGGTATAGACTTGTCTCTTCCTATTCGTTCCCACCAAGTACAACTACAAAACCTGAAAACAACTCGAGAGACGCCCAAAAGAGAATTTCAAAAGATAGAAGAGAAAGTTGCACTGGTTTGAGACTCCAGGATTAGAGGAACAACACAGTGGCAGTGTCTTGTGACCCCCCACCCAACAAAAGAAAGTAAACTGGGCCTGGCTTTTCCTGACACCCAGTCTAGCAATAGTAGACAACCCAGGTAGGCTCATTTTCTCCCCTAGATCAAATGAGAGTTCAGCCTATAACACCAGGCAAGTCTGGCAGAAGAGGCAAGACAAACTGATGGGAAGACCCAGTGACAAGTGGCTGTGGGAAGATGTCTCTTTCCCAAGTTGGCATGAAAATCCCAGTATATTTCTAATCTGAAACCATGGAGAACAGAAGGAAGTAGAAAAGAATTGTGCTGAAAGAAAAGAATTGTCACACATGAATTCCATATATGAGGAAATTATCTTTTGGGTAGGAGGGTAAAATAAAGACATTCTCAGATGAAAGAAAATGAAAATAATTTGTCAGTAGCAAAGTTACACAAAGAACAGCTAAAAAAAATTTTTTTTAATTAAAATATGTGTAATGCAACTAAAACTAAATCAGTGCCAAGAGGGAAATTTGTAGCATTAAATGCTTACATTAGAAGAGCAGAAAGGTCTCAAATCAATCATCTAAGTTTCCACTTCAGGAAACTGGATAACTGAGAGCAAAATATGCCCACATGAAAGCAGAAGAAAAACATAAATATAAGAACAGAAATTAATAACACTGAATACATGAAAGTAATAGAGAAAATTTAAAAAAAATAAAAATAAAGTTCTTTAAAAATAATCAGTGGAGCAGCAGGGTGGCTCAGTCAGCTAAGCGTCTGACTCTTGATTTTGGTTGAGGTCATGATCCCAGGGTCTTGAGATCAAGACCCCCATTGGGCTCTGTACTCAGTGGGGAGTGTGCTTGATATTCTCTCTCTCCCCCTCTACCCCTTGCCCCCATGCTCTCTCTCTCTCTCTCTGTGTCTCTAAAATAAATAAATAAATCTTTAAAAAAATTAAATAAAAATAATCAGTAAAATTGAAAAAAAACTAACACTGACAAGACTAACAGAAATAAAAAGAGAGAAGTTACAAATCACCAATATCAGGTGTGAAACAGGGTATTATTACAGATTCTTTAGCCATTAAGGGAAAAATGAGGCAATATTATTAACAAGTTTGTAGTCCTAACTCCAGCACATGTAGAAGATCTGGAACAAGTCCTCAAAAATCAGAAAATAACAAAATCCATGCAAACAATGAATCATGGAACACTACATCAAAAACTAATGATGTAATATATGATGATTAACATAACATAATTTAAAAAAAAAAGAAAAAAACAACAACAAAGAATTATACCCCATGATCAAGTGTGATTTATTCCAAGTTTGCAGATTTGGTTCAGTATTTGAAAATCTATCAATGTAATTGAACATATAAATTTGTTAAAGAGGAATAATCACATGGCATCTTAATTGGCAAAGAAAGGGCAGTCAACAAAGTCCAAAACTCATTCATGATGTTAAAAAACGACAACAACAACAATAACAAAACACAAAAAAGCCTCAGCAGTTAGGAATAGAAGGAAATGACCTAAACTTGATAAAGAGCATCTAAAACAAACAAAAAAACTTACAGTATCTAATGTCACCTGATTGTTAGAGGAAAATACTGAATGCTTTCACTTTAAGATCAAGGAAAAAGCAATGTCTGCTCTTAAGACTTTCATTCAACATAGACTAAATAAGCTAGCTACTGAAATTAGGAAAGAAAAAGAAATAAAATACATACAGAGAGGAGCAGGGAGCCTGATGAGGAACTCGATCCCAGGACCCTGGGACCATGACCAGAGCCGAAGGCAGATGCTTAATGACTGAGCCACCCAGGCGCCCCTACACCCAACTATCTTGATCAGTAACAAAAATAAACTTGCTTTGTTTACTGGAGCCAGATAATATAGGGAATGAAAAAGGCTAGTTTGTAAAATTTCATGGGGTCATTTATTTTCTCTTCCTGACTGTGGTCAAGAATTCACTTAAATGATTCTAAGTGATTTCCAATATTTTGAGAATTTCATAGAAATGATTCCAATATTTTATGGTGCTTTCTGTCATAAAGTTTTATCCTGCCTCATCAAAAAATGTAAATATTAAATTATCATATAAAAGTCAACATAGTACTGCAAAGAGTGCAGACTCTAGAGTAAGCTGACCTGTGTTCAAAAACTAGCTCTGCCGTCCACTTGCTGTGTAAGCTAGGGCACCCTCCGTGCCTCCTTTTTTCCATCCGTTACACTGAAACAATAGTTCTAACCTTATAAAATTGTTGTAAGAGTTCAATAAATTAATATATCTAAAGTCCTTGTAACAGTGCCTGGCACACAGTAAGCATTTGTGAGTCTGCTAGTGTTATTGTTTGCTATTACTACTTATGAATGAAGCTTATTTTCCCCAGTCAGCTTAAGATACCTAGAATCACAGTCAATGTTTATTATAAACAATGTTTTTGTTTGTTCGTTGGTTTTTACTAGAATAAAGGGGGACTTTAAATCTCTAGGACTCTACAAGCCCATAACTGAAACAATCATTAGATGAATGATTATGTCAAAGGGTGGAACTTCATATAATGAGTAAAACAAACAAAAATAACAGGTTACAAAACAGTATATTTTCAATTCTGCCATATACACACATACACATAGAAGGAAAATTTTCTAATATTTGGCAAAACAAAACTGTGGTTTTCTCTATTGATAGGATTAAGAGGATTCTTATTTTTTACTAATTTTCCAGAAAACATATATTATTAATTTAAAAGAAACTTATTAATAAATGGTTATATACCAAAGTGTTTTCCTTTAAAAAATATTCTGAATAAAACAGAATATTGAGGTATAATTTTTTTAAAAACATAAAAAACATGAATGACATCTGTATACTGAAAATTTTAAAAAAGAAAATTAAGGGTGATCTAAGCAAATGGAAATATATACTATCTTCATATTTTGGAGACTTAACATAGTAAAGATATTAATTCTCCCCAAATTAATCTAACTTTTAATGTAATTCCTGTCAAAATCCCAGTAAGGTTTTTGTAGGCTACAGAAACTTACTATAAAAATTATGTGGAAAGATACAACACTATAATAGCTAAAATAACATGAAAAAAGTGAATACAGTAGAAGGAATCACTTTACCTAATATTAAGCCTTAGTATATAGATATAGTTATCAAGATGGTGTGGTATTGATGGAGGAATAAACAAATAGACCAGTGAAACAGAACAAAGAACCCAGAAATATATCTCCACAAAGTTACAAAAGCACTTCAGTGGAAGGATAGCTTTTCAACAAATCATGCTGGAGAATTTGGATATGTATAGGAATAAATAAACTTTGACTTACACCTTGTACAATACACAAAAATTAAATCAATGTAATTTATTTAAATGTAAATTGTAAAAGTTTTAGGGGAGAAAAAAACAGAAAAATTTTGGTATCTAGGTCTAGGCAAAGAGTTCTTAGACTTGACACCAAAAGTACTATCCATATAAGGAAAAAATGATACATTGTATCTCACAAAACTTCAAAACTTTTCCCTGCAAAAGACACTGGTAAGAGAATGAAAAGACAAGCTACAACAAGTGGTGCTTGGAAAACTGGACAGCAACATGCAGAATGAAACTGGACCACTTTACACAAAAGTAAATTCAAAATGAGGATGAAAGACCTAAATGTGAGACAGAAAACCATCAATATCCTAGAGGAGAGCACAGGCAGCAACCTCTTTGACCTCAGCCATAGCAACTTCTTACTAGATATGTCTCCTGAGGAAAACAAAAGCAAAAATAAACTCTTGGGACTTCATCAAGATAAAAATCTTCTGCACAGCAAAGGAAACAATCAACAAAACTAAAAGGCAACCTATGGAATGGAAGAGATATCTGCAAATGACATATGATAAAGGGTTAGTATCCAGAATCTATAGAGAACTTACTAAATTTATCAACTAAAAAAACAAATAACTCAGTTAAGAAATGGATAGAAGACATGAATAGACACTTTTCCAAAGAAGACACCCAGATGGCTAACAGACGCATGAAAAGATGCTCAACATCACTAAACATCAGGGAAATACAAATCAAAACCATGATGAGATACCACCTCACACCTGTCAGAATGGCTAAAATTAACAACAGAAACAACGGGTGTTGGCAAGGATGTGGAGAAAGGGGAACCCTCTTGCACTGGTGGTGGGAATGCTAACTGGTGCAGCCACTCTGAAAAACAGTATGGAGGTTCCTCAAAAAGTTAAAACCCTAAAACCCAGCAATTGCATTACTAGGTACTTACCCCAAAGGATACAAAAATACTGATTCAAAGGGGGTACATGCACCCCAGTGTTCACAGCACTATCAACAATAGCCAAATATGGAAAGAGCCCAAATGTCCATTGACTGATCAATGGATAAAGAAGAGGTGGTATAGATACACAATGGAATATTATTCAGCCATCAAAAAGAATGGTATTTGCCATTTGCAACTAGGTGGATGGAGCTAGAGTTTATTATGCTAAAGGAAATAAATCAGAGAAAGACAAATACCATGTGTTCTCATATGTGGAGTTTAAGAAACAAAACAGATGAACAGATGGGAGGGGGTAAAAAAAAAAAGAGAGAGGGGAAACAAACCATAAGAGACTCTTAAAGATAGAAAACAAACTGAGGGGTGATGGAGGTACACTGGTGGGCGGAAGGGCTAGATGGGTTTGGGTATTAAGGAGGGCACTTGATGTGATGAGCACTGGGTAGTATATGTAAGTGATGAATCACTAAATTCTCCTGAAACCACATTGCACTGTATATTAACTAACTAGAATTTAAATAAAAACTTGGAAAAAAAAATAAAAGACAAGCTATAGGCTAGGAGAAATTACTTGAAAATAAGTTATCTGACAAAAGAGTTGTATTTAGATTATATAAAAATATCTCAAATTTCAATAATAAAAAAAGAGTTTAATGATAAAATTTCAAAATGCATGAAAAAATATTCATGAAAGACCACATACCAAAAAGCAAGTAAGTGCACAAAAAGATGTTCTGTATCATCCATTAGAGAAATTTAAGTTAGAAACATAATGAAATATCACTACACATCTATAAGTAGAGTTAAAATAAAAAAAAATAGTGACAACACTAAATGCTGGCAAGGATGCAGAGAAGCTTACTTGCCATATATTGGTGGAATATAAAATGCTATAGCTACTCTGAAGAACAATTTGACAAGTTATAAACTAAACATGTCTATGTCTACACATACAACTCAACAACTGCACCCTTGGACATTTATCCCAGAGTATATGGAGACATATGTTCAATCAAAAATCTGTATATAAACATTTAGAGTAGCTTTATTCCTAATAACCACAAACCAGAAATATCCAAGTGAGTTTTAATGAGTGAATGGTTAAACAAACTGTTACACACACACACACACACACACACACACACACTGGAATATTCCACAATACAAGGAACAAACTTTTGATATACACAACATGAATGAATCTCCAAAGAATTATGCTGAGAACAAATAGCTAATACCAAAAGCGTATGTAGTGAATGAGTCCATTCATATAACATTATTGATATGACAAATTTATAGTAATGGAGAATACAAAGTCATTTCCAGAGGTTAGGGACTGGAGATGCTGGGAGGGGAGAAAGTTGAGGAGGAGAAATTTGGCTGTAAAGAGCAACATGAGGGATCTTTGTTTTGATGAAACTGTTCTGTATTTAGACTTTCAATATTCTGGTCATGATATCGTACTATTGTTTATTAAGATGTTACCATTGGGGAAACTGGGTAAAGGGTACATGGGACATCTCTCTATTGTTTTTCACAATTGCATGTGAACCCATGATTTTCTAAAATTTTTTAAAATTTAATTTTAAAATGTACTTATCACAAAATCTTTGTTTAAACTGTCACAACTGGTTTTGGGTATAATTGAAGCACTCACATATTTCTTAAATAGTTTTAAAATTATTGATTAGTAAATGAGGCATATCCTGTTCAATTCCTTTGTATTTGCCTTTTAGAAGTTTGTATCCTTTGTGATCATAAAGGTAAAATTTTCCTTTGTAAAAAAATCATAACATAGATAAGTATAATGAATAATCCTTTTTACATCAGCTTCATCCCATTTTTATTCTTTTCAATTATAATTGAATTGTTTCTTCTCTTAAAGTTGAACTGATCATTTATCTTATACTTCATCCTTTCATTTTTCTACATTCTCAGTAACCTTGGGCTATCAATTAACCTTTATTTTTATAACTTCTAGATAGCTCTTATTTTCCTTTCATTAGCAGTTATATAGGCTCAAGTCAGTCTTATTCAAAACATCAAGTCAAAGCAAAATGAGGCCTTCAAAGTCCTTTCTCACTCTCTGCATTAGTGTCCCTCTTACCAAATTCTATTTAGTCCTTCTGTACTACAGTAAAATTTCTATCTGTACATTTCCACAGATGTTGCAATTATTAAACACACCAATAACCTCAGTGTTGTCAGAATTATTCACAAAAGTTTCTGCTAATTAAAATTTTTATTATAAAAGTCTTTGTTTTTCCCATTCCCAGGCAGCACTAAGTATATTATATTTTGTATTTAATTTAAAAAAAAGATATAATGTGAAGCTAATAGCACTTAAGCTTTAGGACCCTTCACTTACACTGTAAGAAGCACTAGCAAGTATTCACATTTTTGTGTGTTTTTGTACAATTGGGGGAAGTAAGATATTTTTATTGCAAAAGATTAAACCTACTCTTTTATACTCTAAATTATTCTCATTCATAGTTTTCTTTCATTTGTGTGGCATTGGCATGGCCTGCGGTGTTGAGTTTGGCTTTTGTGGGATATATTTATGTGGTTCATAGCTGCTTTTTTAATGTAATAATTGTAAGCAGTTCCACGGATATTCCTACCACCCAGTGTGCCAATGCCCTAGAAGGCAGGACAAGAAGTATAAGACCAGAAATCTTACAAATATCTAAATATAAAAGAGTTCTGAGATACCCAATTCTAAATATGTATGAGAAAAAAAAAAATCTTAAAATATGCAAAGCCAGAAGCTAGTCTTTAGAAAATTCTTTCAGAAATCACATGTGAAAAATTATAAGCAGAAGATTTGGCTCTATTTAAAGCATGGTCAAACCAGAAGTTCTCTCCTGACAAGAATATATGAAGTGATCAAAGATTGTACATCCAAATCTTTAGAGAAAAATGTGTCTGAGCGGTATATCAGGAAGTTAATTATTACAAAAATTGTATTTTTCTAGATATTTTCAAGTTTGTGGTAAATTATTAACCTTTTTCTTAAATTCTATTTTGTAGTTATTTTTTCTCATTCTAAATGAATATTTTAATATGTGATTTTATATCTATAATTTTGTACGTTTTTAAAAACAACAACCAAAATTTTATAAATATTCAGTTTTCACAAAACCTGAAGCTACCTGTATTTATCCCAGTGTTTGTTTAGACTTCACAGAATGAATATTGACATCAGCTGTTGGACATGCCCTAGAGCTCCCAGGCTCCACCTCTGTATTGATGATTCCAGCTAGACATCCCTGGTCTGAGCCTCTTATATGCATGTATATATTACAGCCTCTCTGTTTCTAATGAATAATGCTGTAACCATGGATGAAGAAAGACTAGGCACAGATCAGTAACTATTGAGAAGAAGGAAAATATCTGGACATGGGGAGTCATATTTGAGCAGAGATATGAATCAGATTAGCTTCTCTACTTGCAGGACATGTAAAAAGAGAAGGTGAGAGCAAGGATATATGTTTGCAATAAGATGTGTTTAGGAATTACACATGTATAGCTATCAAGTGACAAGGTAAGTAAGGCAAAAAGTCAAAAGGTGAAAAGACAAGCCAGAAATAAAAATATTCTCAAGAACAAATCTGCCCTCTTTACCCTCAAGATAGTTAAAACATATAGATAGAAAACATGGCAAAGATAGCATATTATTATTAATATTCAGAATATCAGTGAGTCCACCCTGGTCATGTATAAGTACAAACTTGGTTTCACTAATTAGCACCTAAATTCTCCCCCCAGAATGACTGCACTATTCTTCATTCCCACCAGCCAGCCAATATTCCTTGATACTTGGCACCCTCCATCTTTTAAATTTGTCCCCAACTAATAGGTGTAAGATTATATATCATTTTAATTTGCATTTTCAGTTTGTGTTTATGCCCCTTTTTATGTACTCAGTGGACTTTGGCATTTGTTTTTCTGTGTATATCTATTGCCCGTTTTTACATTGAGGTTACTATCTTTTTATTTCTCCTTTGCATGTATTATTGATGTTTTGTAGATATTTAATCATTTTCATGTAATTACTACATATAATGTCATTCTGTCACCTAAATGGTCACTTTATCTATGGTAGCTTTCTTAGTACAAAATTTGTACAAAATATATATATACACACACATATACATGTATGTATTTACAATCTAAATTATATATATATATATATATATATTTTTTTTTTTTTAAGTAAGAGGATAAGCTACAAATGGAGCCCATTTATAGGGGTTTAGAATATGTAGCTTCGCAAGAATTAGCACTGCTGAGCTATCTTCTTAACCTAACTTGGAGACATTCCTAATAAGATAGTTTCTGGTTCAGGATCAACTTCCCCATTTTCAGGCATTGGGTATGATGATTCTAAAGATAGAGGCTGCTATTCAACCACGCCTTCATTAGGGCAGTCCACACAAGGGCTATTATCTGAGTAAAGCTCATTTATACTTCCTTAAGCCACTGCCATCGTTAGTACAGAGCTAAAGAGACTAGAAGCTCTCCATTAGATTCTCTATCAGGTCAAATTAGTTAAAATTAACATTTCTAGAGGATTTGTTCAACTGATCTTTTGAATTTCTAAAATCTAGATAGTTTGGCAACACTTTTCTACCTACATTGTATAACTTAAAAAGTTAGGAATCTGAATAGCATTTTTTTTAAAAGACTTATTTTAGAGCGAGAGAAAGAGCACATGTACATGAGTGGGGTGGGGCAGAGGCAGAGGGAGAGAGAGAATCTCAAGCAGAGATTCTTTGAGCAAGGAGGCCAGTGTTGGGCTCGAGCCCACGACCCTGAGATTATGGCCTGAGCTGAAATCAAGAGTTGACTGCTTAATCGACTGAGCTGCCCACGTGCCCCCTGTGTAGCATTTTTAATACTCCAGTACTCAGTTTAAAAAGCAGACTTGGGGTGCCTGGGTGGCTCCGTCGTTAGGCATCTGCCTTCGGCTCAGGTCATAGTCCCAGGGTCCTGGGATCTAGCCCCTCATTGGGCTCCCTGCTCAGCAGGAGGCCGCTTCTCCCTCTCCCACTCCTCCTGCTTGTGTTCCCTCTCTCACTCTCTCTCTGTCAAATAAATAAATCTTAAAAAAAAAAAAAAAAAGTAGACTTGGGGCACCTGGGTGGCTCAGTCACTTACGCGTCTGCCTTCGGCTCAGGTCATGATCCCAGGGTCCTAGGATCGAGCCCGGCCTGAGCTCCCTGCTCAGCCGAGAGCCTACTTCTCCTGCTCCCTCTATTGTTTCCCCTGCTTGTACTTTCTGGCTCTCTCTCTCTCTCTGTGTCAAATAAATAAAATCTTTAAAAAAGCAGGCTGTATAAGCCTGTCCTTATTGTTTTGACAAATGTATCATATTTCTATGGCTTTCTACTGCCAGGTTTTCTAGTACAAAAAGTATTCTCTATTATATCAACCTATTAAATGTTACTTTATAATTATAAATACTGACAATAGAGATCTCAAAGATCAATCAATCCATATCTCAAATGCTTCAAGATAGTTCAGCAAAGTCCAGTATAAAATAATAAGTCACACTTCCTCTTCTTTCCACCCAAATATTTAGCACATTTAAACATTGATAATATTTAAAAATGTATGGATGCTAAAAATAAAATATTCTTATTTGATTAATTACTAATTTAAAACTAAGTAATTGCTGTTTTCTAATGGTAAGAAAGAAAGAAAGAACAATGAACAGAAGATGAGTACTTGGGCAGATGTCATAACAAAGAATCCCTATAGCCATTTTGTGTGTGTGTGTGTGATGAACACACAAAAATGGGATAATGAATAAATAAAATCTTAAAAAAAGTATAAAATAAATTGGACACTACACAAGTATACAGGTATTCCAATCTGACTGCCCCTAATTTAGACTTCATATTTTCTTTCTTAAACATTAATTTTTTAAATAATTAGCTTTTTATATAAACAATTTTATCAGAAATGTTATATACTCTTGTACAATAGGGAGTATATAAAGAATCAACATGTCGTTATGTTGATGTTTAATTTGCAACATCTGTTTCAGCCATAGGTATCATTTTTTTTTTAAAGATTTTATTTATTTATTTGAGAGAGAGAGAATGAGAGACAGAGAGCACGAGAGGGAAGAGGTCAGAGGGAGAAGCAGACTCCCTGCCGAGCAGGGAGCCCGATGGGGGACTCGATCCCAGGACTCCAGGATCATGACCTGAGCCAAAGGCAGTCGCTTAACCAACTGAGCCACCCAGGCGCCCTTATTTATTTATTTAATTGACAGAGAGAGAGGCACAGCAAGAGAGGGAACACAAGCAGGGGGAGTGGGAGAGGGAGAAGCAGGCTTCCAGCCGAGCAGGGAGCCCGATGCGGGACTCGATCCCAGGACTCCAGGATCATGACCTGAGCTGAAGGCAGTCGCTTAACCAACTGAGCCACCCAGGCGCCCTCATTTTTTTTTTTTTTAAGATTTTATTTATTTATTTGACAGAGACACATTGAGAGAGGAGCACAGGCAGGGGGAGTGGAGGGGGGAGAGGCAGGCTTCCCGCCGAGCGGGGAGCCCGATGCGGGGCTCGATCCCAGGACCCTGGGACCCTGACCTGAGCCGAAGGCAGATGCTTAACGACTGAGCCACCCAGGCGCCCCCATAGGTATCATTTTTATTTAAAAAAGTCATGCTTGAACAAAAGCTACCAGTGTTATCTAGTTCTCTGTACCTCACCTTAAAAAAAAAAAACTGCTTTATGTTTCCCAAAAGGAAGCCAAATTAGCATACCATTCTTTAGGTCCCAGCTTCATAAAACTACCTGTGAATTAGATTAATGTTTGGTTTTAGAAAGTAGGTATTATCAAACAGGCTCACAAAAACAGGAGGTAAAGGAAAGACAGTGCTAGAAAAAAACTGGGGATGCTCAGAATACATTTTCCAAAATCCTGTCTGGTTAAGCAGCCATTAAAGCACCTGGATATCCCCAGGAGAGTGACAAAGGACAGCCTAGGAGAGTTTTGCTCAGAGTCGGCAAGAGATTTGGTTTTGACTAAATGTTCTCTGACAGGGAGGGGAAGAAGTAGTCTGAAACAAGTTTAGGGATCTAAGTTAAAGCTGCCTAAGCACAGACATGTATACTTGTTTGAGGCTTTGCAAACTGGCTTAGAATATTGCAAAGCCTTGCCAGAATCACTGAGAGTTAGAATTTTCTTTGAAGTAGCAATAGTATGCTTGGGTTTAATGAGACTGCCATACACAACGTGTGAAAAAATATATTTTAGGCAACTATGGATATAGCTCCATAGACAAACAGTTTTTCTGCCAAAAAAATCATTTGTAAATTGATCTTTGGAACTCCGAATCCATTTCTCAAAATACACAGTGGTGATTAGTACATCGAAGTTAAGCCACAGATGCCTAATTTAATCCTTAAAATATATAAAATATAGTACTGATTAATGCTTTTACCCTATATTTTTATATTTTGAAATTGATTTCTAAGTTCTGAATAAGGATGCCAAAAACATGCTTCACTGGCTAAAGATGCAGGACCCACAGGATCCTGTTGTCTGGAGTAGTGATCATCTGGGGTGGCTGAGGGTAGGCTAGGGCCCCTGAGAAAACCAAGCATGACATATCCTCCAAGAGCTAATCAAAGTTATTTTTCTTTATAGCAATAAAAGCTCTTTGCAACACTTTATAAGATAGTTTAACTAAAACATGGAACAGCCTTATATTTATGGTCTTACAGAGTATTACTATTTTACTCAAGAAGTTGACATCTATTAGAGAAGACAAACATGGAATATTTAACAGCGGTGGGATTGTTTTCACAAAAACCGTGACATACGATGTACTGTGAGGTACATAAAACAGGTTTCCGAATGTAGGTTTATACTTGGGATAGTGCTCAGATTAGGGAATTTATCATACTTGAGGAAATTAGTCCACTTAAAACTGATACTTAGAGTTAGAGTTATATGCCAATATAATTCATTTGTTTTATTTTGTTTCATAGTGTTTGAGAGCAATTGCAGAGAAAACAAAAGGAGTGATTCAGTGTTGGGGATTGACACGATAGAATGGTGAAGGCGATTAGACTCTGGGACGCGCAGGCAAGTTTTCTCTTAAAGTCATGGCTGCCATCAACTCCCTGCCTTGCAGGTGCTCTGTTATTTGTCACTCTCCACAGGTGCTTTATGCCAAGAAACATAAAACAAGAGGTAAAGGAAGGTAGTCCCTAATCCTCTATCAGTGGCTGTTACACTGTTGATGGTGCCACAAGTCTCCTTCCTCTTTGTCTCTTATGTATCACAAGTTTGTAGACATCTAATGCTTAAACTCCTTTCCTTTGTGTCTCTACTTCTATTAACCCAGGTTCCTGTGTCTGGATATTTGGCTGCTTTATTCCTCAAACTGTGACTTGACTTATTTAACTCTCTTATACTAGTAGCAGTTTTCTCTATGATCGTCGCTTCCTCCTTAAAAAACAAACAAACAAACAAAACAAACAAAAAACCCTGGATGTGACCCAGCCTGCCTTTTTGAAATCCTCACTACTAACTGCTCTCATTTGACATTTGCCAACTGCTTTCCTACGAGGAACAGATTTTATGCCTGCTTCTCTTCACTTCTGGCACCTCAGGATCTAGAATCTGCCATGCCCATGGACGTGTTATAGCCTGCCAGTTGTCCCCTGTGCCAGCCGGTCTGTCTGTGGGCATTTTCAATTTAAATCTTCATAGTTCGCTGTACCTTTGAACTTGATCTTTACTAACCTGATTTGGGCTGCTCTTTCAGCCATTAGGCAATAGTCTCCTTGAGGTCAGCCTGTTTCCATTTTAGCCTCAGCTAGATGTCCAGTGTTCAATAAATATTTTTGAATTAATAATTTGCTTATTTTACCTTAGATCTCTCATGTTTATAAAAAAAATTGCAGGGGTGCCTGTGTGGCTCAGTCGGTTAAGTGTCTGCCTTAGGCTCTGATCATGATCTCTGGGTCCTGGGATCCAGCCCCGGGGAGTCTGTGTCTCTCTTTCTCTCTCTCTCTCCCTCTGCCCCTCCCCACTGCTCATTCTCTCTCTCTCTCTCTCTCAAATAGATAAAATCTTTTTAAAAATTACATATAATTCTATGTTTATACTCCTTCAAATATGGTTACATTTCATAACACTTTGTGTTTCACAATGATGCCTCAGATTCACTAAGTATTTAAACCAACATTTCCAAATGTTGGGGGAAAGTATGCTTAAGTTGTTTTCCTGATTTCAAGATAACATCTGACTTGGCTCCTTAAAAACAAAACTGCTATGACTACTGATTAATTGTATAGCTTTCTTAACATCACACCATCACCAAAGCATCACACATTGCTTATTGCATGAGGTATATCATGCATTCTTAATGGCATGAGATGACTCCTGAAGGGTCAAAAATTGCTCGTGTGTGAGGGTAAAAAAAAAAAAAATCTTACTTTTTAAATGCAGAACACACCGATATGTATACAACACATAACAGATAGTGTGTTTGTGATATTAACAGTTCATGGAGGCAATTAGGAAAAAAATGTTTAAAAAGTCTCTTTGTGGAGGGTGATAATGAAAAAAATGTTGAGAAACACAGTAGTAAAAAAAGGTAAAAAAGAGCTTCATCCCTGCTTTGCAGAGAGCATGTAAGTCAACAGGCAAAACTTACCAGGAAGTGACTCCTTTAAGAAGTGGCATATTTTGGGGGCGCCTGGGTGGCTCAGTCGTTAAGTGTCTGCCTTCGGCTCAGGTCATGATCCCAGGGTCCTGGGATTGAGCCCTGCATCGGGCTCCCTGCTCCACAGGGAGCCTGCTTCCTCCCTCTCCCTCTCTCACTCCGCCTGCTTGTGTTCCCTCTCTTGCTGTGTCTCTCTCTGTCAAATAAATAAAATCTTTAAAAAAAAAAAAAAGAAGAAGTGGCATATTTTGAGAAAAATGTAAGCACAGCCTAGAAAATAATGTGGTGCCACATAGGAACAGAGTCAAGAGATACTTTCTGAATTGTCAATTTCTTTCAAACTTGAAAAAGTTTTCAATTTATTATTTTCTGATAAACTTCCAAGTTTTTAATTATTTTGTCCTCTCTTCTACATCAGTTAGTCATTGAATATAAGCACACAACCATTTGTACTAATGCCATATGACTTTTTAAAACTGTATAGTTATGTGAAGTCATATTTATTTTAGTTTTAAGGAGCAAGACTGGATTCAAATAGATACCTCTGTTGTCTCATAAATCACAAATTCATTTAGTCACAGCTACTTCTAAGAGCAAACTGTTTCTCCAGAAATAATTTATTTCAGTTACAGCCAACTTTGTACAAGTCTCAAAAGTCCTATACACTCTAACAAGTGACCACTCTTCACAACTCAAGTATAATCAGAGCCATGACTCAAACATCTTTGGATTGATGACTTATATTAGCTTCACCATCCCTAACCTTTCCCTCTTTCGCACTGACTTTTCCTATCCAATTAAATCAACACACTTCAATACTTTTAGCCTTGAAGTTCTGGAACACTAACTTTTATATTTATTTGTTTGACATTCCTTACTTGTCAAAAAATCAATTAAGTAATATTTTAAAAAATCTCAACCACTTGATCCTTTGGTAACATTTGACAGATTTTAATAGCCCTCAATTTCTAGCTTTTGGTACATTTTGTGGTACTGCTTTCTCTGCTACTGCGTTTTCCAGATTCCTTTTTGACCAATTTAAACATTATTTTGAATTTCCTATCCTTAGCCCTTGTGTTCTAAACCCATTACATTTTTTTTCTGTTTATTGGCATTCTTACCCACTTTTATAAGGTCAATATCACTCATGTACCAAACTATATTAATTAATAAACTGCCTTCTAGAAGCCCTGATAACATAGTTACTAAATGTATTACATATATTTCCAATGTACTTCTAGAAATCTTCACTTTCAAACCCTGTGAACATCTCAAGCGTGCTATATACAAACTTGATTTTTTTAATCCTAAAATATACTCTTCTTTCTCCATGTTCTACCTTAGTTAGTGGCACAATGCTCACCATAACAACTCTACAGTTAAGTGTATCTCTGTCTCTTCCTCAAAGCTCAAATAAAATCAGAGAGAATTCCATTTATTTCACCAGCATCTCTCTTTATTCAAGAATGTCATAATGGTTTTAGAGACTCATTAATGTTAGTTTCAAATCCTGGTTTCTCCACTTACAATGTGTGTGATCTTGAACAGAACAAATAAACCCTTATTTCTCAATTCCCTTATTGATACAATGGAAATAACCTTTAACTGATAAGATGTTATAAGAATTACTTGAGGTAACATATGAAAGGCAGAGCACAAAGTATGTACTAAATACGTTTTTGTTTTTTCTTTTCCCCAAATGTTTATCCTTTTCTTATGCTCCTGACATAGACTATATACTTATTTAGTGCCATCTGGATATTCTGGCGCAGATTTTCATGTTTCTATTCTCTCAATATTTATCAAAACACCACAATGTTATTCTGCTGAAAGCCTCCCAGGATTGTCAAATGCCCACAATAAAAATATTCCTATAGCAAAAAAGAATATCACATCCTACACACTTCTGTGTATACCCAGTAGAGGACATATTTGTCATAGGTATAGATTACATATTTATCAAATATCTCCTGATTTGCTTACCTCCCTTTGTAAAAACTTGTTCATAATGGCTCTACTGAACCCTTTGTAAATATTACTCATTTCTAGGAGGGCGCTGTTATATTCAAGCTGATGTTGATTTAAAGATTGTACAGGTAAAGGAAGAGGAACTGAGTTAAGGCACAGCTTCCAAATGGATTTACAGAATCTAATGTCCTCTTATCAAGTCTGTTTTGTCTTCTGCTTTGTTGGCATCTTGATGTGCAGTTTTTATTGTTTAAGAGATAAAAAAAAAAAAAGCCCACAATAAAGTCACATAATCTACATGCTCTCAGTTGGGACTAACACTTCTCTTACTTTCCTCCTCTCATTTCTACTACTCTTCCCTGGACTGTAGGTTAAGACTGAATAATGATGCTGACAATGATGATAATAATAACAAAAGTCTGTACACTGACTTCCCCATGGAGCCTCACCTCCCCTGGACCCCTGGGATGGATATGACCTTAGTCACTATAGGAAAATATAAGTTCCTGCTGTTGTTTTCATATGACTCTAGATCCTTTGGATATGACACTCAGTAGTACAAGACATTTTGGAAAAATCTCTCTCTCACTTGAGAACTAAGGAATTATAAACCACCTTTAAGTGTCTTCTTACTGTTTTTTCCAGATTTAACAAAATATGGTAGTTTTTTTTTTTTCTGGTTTATAGTCTTATGTTAGCAAGGCTCATTTGCTGATTTCCACAGGTATTTAAACTCTGATTAAGTCAAGATTCTTCTTAACATCAGTAATTTGGAAATGTAAGTTGTTTCATAGATGAATACGGGGTTTGATAAAATATGAAAACACCTGGTAATCAAGTTACCATCATCTCCAGCCCTACCGAAGTCTATTTCAATGATCTAACAAGATCTCTTGAAGTGTTTTATTGTATGGACTCTAGGAGGTAAATTTTCATTTCCAACATTTTACATAATATAACTTGTGTCCCTTTTAATATCTTCAATTTGGTATAGCATAAGCATAGAACATGGTTTATTATTTTTGTGGTGGAAGAAATTTGCAAGTTATAATTTTCATAGTTATATTCATGCAGAACAAAATGTGAAGTATAAATGTTTGGTTCCTTAATAAATTGATATATTTGGTTACAATATGTTTTTCAGCTCTTATTCCGCTCTTTATCAAACATGCTATTCTCCATGTAGATCACAGTAGTGGTAAAGCTGCAAATGCCTTCTGACTTTTTTTTACCCTGTGTTTTTGCTACTGCCAATACTGTCTTTATCTAGAGCACTCATCCTCACATCCATCCAAAAAAAATTTAATTCAGATTTTCACTTTTTTTCTGTGTCCTCATAGCACTCTGTAACTCTAGGTTAGCGTTATCATATTCTGAGATAAATTAGTGTTGATTTGATATGTGTTGCTCCTTTTACCAAATTGAAGACTTTTTTGGAGGTAGTAACCACATTTCTTTCTTTTTTAGATTCTCAACTATGATTATGGATTTTTTAATATTCCTATATTTCTGTCAGTTACATTTTTCTATACTTTGAAGTTCGGTATTTAGGCTCATATACATACATATTTATTTAGGTTCATACATACATATAAGTTTTTGACAAAATTCACTTACATATCTTACAAAATATGCTTTTTTATCTCTAGTGTATCTTTTTGCCTTCAAGTCTACTCAATTTAACATTGATATGGCCACACCAGTTTTCTTATATTTATCATTTGCATAGAATGTAGTTTCTATTATTTTACTTTCAACTGGTCTGGTTTCTTAATTGAGAAGTATTTCTTCTAAACAGCACCTTATTTTTTTAATTCAATATGACAATCTGTCTTTAAATGGAAGTGTTTGGTCCATTTACATATAATGTGTTTATATGCCTGAATTTAGATTTACCACGTTGTCATGTGTTGTCTATTTTTTCCATCTTTTTTCCTATTTCTTATATTCTACTTTCTTTTTTGTTTAGTCAATTTCTTTTAGCATTTCAGTTTATGTCTTCGATGAATTTTTAGTTAAAGTTATTTGGATTGGGCGTCTGGGTGGCACAGTCGGTTAAGCGTCTGCCTTCAGCTCAGGTCATGATCCCAGGGTCCTGGGATCAGGTCCACATCAGGCTCCCTGTTCAGCGGGGAGTCTACTTCTCCCTCTTCCTTTACCCCTCCCCCTGCTTGTGCTCTCTCTCTCTCTCTCTCTCTCATGCTTTCTCTCTCAGATAAATAAAGAAAATACTAAAAAAATAATTTGGATTATTCTAGAAATTGCTCCAGAGATTCCAGTAGGTATTTTAACTTCAGTCTATTTTCAAATAATATCATTAGATTGAGTTCCATTTATCCTCCTCATGCACTTTGAGCTCTTATCTATCATTATGTTTTTCTACATATGTAATAATCCCATGTTATATCCTTAAAATAGTCACTAGTGTATATATGTGTATATAAATGATTATGTATATATATGTACACACATGTGCATGCATATACACATGCACACATGTGTAGTTATGATTTGTGCATAAATTAACTTTTAGAAGGTATTTCATAATTATCCAAATATTTATTTTTTTATTTGTTTCCTGCAGTCGAAGTTCTATCTGTAATCACTTCTCTCAGTTTGAAGAACTTTCAGTATTTCTGGTACAGGTCTGCGGAGATGAAATCTCTCAGCTTCTGTCTCTCTGAAAATTTGTTATTTTGCCTTCATATCTACTCAGTGCTTTCCCCACTATAGAACTGTAAGTAGATAGCTTCATTTTTTCCCCCATTTTAACACTTTAAAGTCTTTTCTTTGTTATCTGGCCGTCAATATGTCTGATGAGAAGTAGTCTTTTTATTGTTGTTTCCTTCTATGTAATGTTCCTTGTGCTAGACTCTGGATGTTTTAAGATTTTCTCTGTCTTTTGTTTTTGAGCAGTTAGAATGATGTACCTAATGTGATTTTATTTACTTTTTTTTAAACTTAAGATATGTTAGTCTTCTTGGATCTCTGTAATATTTTTCATGTACTTTGGAAGGATTTTGTTCATTATTTCAAATAATACTCTGTCTCTCGCCTCTTTATCTTGTACTCCAATAAAACACACACACACACACACACACACAATTCTGTTCCATTTATTTCCAAATAATCTGTTATACTTTTTCACTCTTTGTTATCTTTATGTTTCAGTTATTTTTGTTTTCAGTTTCAGGGATCTTTCCTCTGTTGAGTCCAAAAGAAAATTAAATGACCACTTTAAGATGATCAAGTGAATTATTTTTATAGTGTATTTACATATTAATTTTTGACATTTTTATTTTGGCTTTTATGGTTTCTGAAATTTTCATCTCTTTATACGTATTGTATGTTATGATGACTAATTTTATGTGTCAACTTGACAAAGCTAAGGGATGCTCGGATAGCTAGTAAAACATTATTTCTGGGTGTGTCTGTGAGAGTGTTTCTGGAAGAGATTAGTATTTATTTGAATCAGTAGACTGAGTAAAGAATATCTGCCTTCACCAATGTGGATGAGCATCATCCAATTCATCGAGGGCCTCCGTAGAATAAAAATAATAGAAAAAAAAAGAATAAAAAGAAGGATGAATTCTCTCTCCTCTTGAGCTGGGACATCCATCTCCTCACGCTCTTGGACATTAGAGCTCCTGGTTTTCTGGCCTTCAAACCCTGGGACTTATACCAGTCGCTCCCTAATTCTCAGACTTTCAAATTCAGGTTGAATCATACCACAGGCTTTCCTGGTTCTCCAGTTCGCAGATGGCAGATGATGGGACTTCTCAGCCTCCATAACCATGTGAGTGAATTCCTGTAACAAATCTCTTTATCATCTCCTTTGAGATATTGTGTGTGTGTGTATATATATACATATATATATATATATATATAATCAATATATATTTACTATAGATACATTTCATATATGGTTCTATTTCTCTGGAGAAACTTGACTAATACATATACCTTTACAGTACACTTTTATATAATTTTTATAGTTATTCCAAGCTCTCTGTCTGAAAATGACAGTATCAGGGCCACCTATGAGTTTGTTTCTAATGTTTACTTTTCTCATGTTAGGTCCCATTTTCCTGCTTCTTCTTGAGACTTTAAATTTTTTATGGTATGCTAGGTATTGTATGTAAAGTGGCAGAGGGACTGGAATAAATAATAAAAAGAAGTATGTCCTTACCTCTGACAGGTTGATAGTGATACTATGTCACTCTATTCTGTAGTTGAGCTGAGCCGGGGCATTATGCATTTTTGATAGATTCAGTTTACCACTAGCTTCGAATGTTTTAAGGGGGGAATAATCTCAAGAAATCTCTTTTGTCTCATAGTGTAGTGTCCAGTTTTTAAGAATGTTGGGGGATTCTCTTAGCCTTTTAATACCTGCTCTAGCTTAATCTCTCATCTTGCTGACCGGTCCCGAGTATTTGAGGGTATAATTTATATACTTGGAAGAGGTCCCATGTGCCCCATGAGCTGATCTCTTAGCTTCCATGGCCTGGCCTAGCCTTCAGTGTATTACCCATATACTCATTGAGGATCAATGATAAAAAGTTGGAGGTGGCTGCTCACCTGCTTTGTAGCTGAGGTTCCACAGGATTCCTTCTTCTCCCACCATTTTACCAGTGAAAACAGCCATGAGACCCTTCCCACCTAAAATGGGCCTTAATATTTTGAATTAATTTAAATTCCTTTTTTAAAAAAGATTTTATTTATTTATTTGAGATAGAGAAAGAATGAGAGAGAGAGAGAGAGCATGAGCCAGGGGGAGGGGGGTTGGGGGCAGAGGGAGAGGAAGCAGCAAATTCCTCACTGAGCAGGAACCCCAATGGGGGGCTCAATCCCAAGATCATGACCTGAGCTGAAGGCAGACACTTAACTGACTGAGCCACCCACGTGCCCCGAAATTCATTTAAATTTCTGGAATTAAATTCATCATAAACCTTCTAATGAGTTTTAAAAGTTACTATGATTTGGTAATTTATTTGGCTTATTTTCACTTTTTGTTTGTTTGTTTGTTTCTTTAAAGGGCAAAAATCTCTTGTAACTTTATATAATTTAACAAAAAGTAAAGGTCTCTTTTTGTTCTTTTTGTATCTCTCCAGTTCCTACCAAGATAACTTAGAGATATATAGTACCTAATATGCTATATCTAATAACATTTATCTAACTAAAAGTTCTGTTTTCATGTTAGAGATGTTTTTAAGATTTCTGGTAAAGAAATAATTAACTATGAATTTCTAAAGGAACATATCTATAGTATCACACTGATATGCCCCTGGGAGTTTTCATAGGGTCCACTAAACATTCAGACTCACAGGATGTCATAGGCCATGTTTGACGTAGATTCACTTAGAAAAATTCAGGTCTTGGGTGCCTGGGTGGCTCAGGTCATGATCCTGGAGTCCCGAGATCGAGTCCCGCATCAGGCTCCCTGCTCAACAGGGAGTCTGCTTCTCCCTCTGACCCTCCCCCCTCTCGTGAGCTCTCTCTCTCTCAAATAAATAAATAAAATCTTTAAAAAAAGAAAAGAAAAGAAAAGAAAAGTTCAGGTCAGAAAATACAAGTGTCCCTCGGGGCAGTGATGCACATTCTACGCATAGGTATTCTTCAAGTAGTCTGTGTAGCCCCCAGAAGCTATTGTCTTTGGTTCTTCAGATGACAGGTCATAGATGAGGGAATGAAAGGAAACTTACACTGGGGAGATACAGAAGTCACCCTGGGTTAATATTTATTCCTCACAGAAACTATCTCTTGTAACAATTCCACTGGTGTTGTTTTCAAGTTTCAGCAAAGGACAGGCCAGTTACAAAGTTTGCTGCAATCAGGATTGTTCAAAATTATGGCTTCCTACCAAATATTTATAATTCTCTCATTCCAAATGCAACATACCTAAAAGTGATCAATTTTACCATAAGAAATATTCTACTTTAATGCTTCTAAGAGAAAATAAATAGAAAATTGACTGAAGGTCAAATTCTCTTCCAGTATCTAACATCATGACTTAAAAGGGTTTGTACTTTCATGGTTCAACACTGAAAATTTCAAAACACCTAAATTATATTTTTCACAGAACATTTTATGAATCTTCAGCAGTAAAACATGAATGATAACATTTTTGTGGGTACAAAAGATTTTCTCTTCATCTGAATACCATTTAATATGGCAGCGAAATAATTGATTAAACACACAAACTAAATTGATGACATCGATTTACATATTTAAAAGAAATCAGAAACTAATAGTCTATAGGAAGCATATTTATTTGCATTACAATCATTTCAAGCAAAAAAACCCACAAATTTATAAAATAGCCAATATGCATTCCAAAATGACATATTTATTGCATATTGTATATTATTCATGCACTGAATGCCAATTCTCAGATATCCTAAGAGACAATTAAGAGATAGGAATATTATTATATCCATTGCAAAAAGAAGGAATATAAGCCATAGAAGAGTTAATAGGTAATAAGCTCTCAGTCACATAGCCCAGTAAGTAATGAGCCCTCAGTCACAAAGCCAATGAGTTCCACATTACAGAGCTACATTTAACACAGATCATTTCTTAACCACTACCCCAGGACTATACATAATGCTTTTGGGATATATGTGTACTATTTCTTGAATAGTACTAAATATTTATACTAAATCTCATGAATTGGCTGCCACTGATCCTCTCACATCCTTACAAATTCTAGACCTCTCAAAGACAGAAATATAATACACATTTCTTTGATAAACAGCTTGCTTTTTTGGTTAACTATATATATATACTCTGTGCAAGATATTTCAGAAGGATGCAAATAAATTTTTATAGTTTATAGTTCAGCTGACTAAATTTGTATTATTCCTAACAATATTTTAAAAATCCCTAAAATATGATCCCTAAAATACTACACATAACTATATATATAATATTATTATATATTGTTTAAATAGGTTTAAATTCGGGTGTGGTGAATCTGAATCTTGGAATATAAATTGGAAATTGTTGCTTTTAATGATTATGCATTCAAATATAGAATTTATTATGCAGTACTTTTAAAACTTGGTGGGGCCATGGATACAGAGATTACAAATAAAATGTAAAATCTAGGATGAAGGCATTCACTATTCTAATGTTTTGACTGCAAAACCAAGAAAACTCCAACTCCACAGGCTCAAATAATAAGTAAGAATTCATTTTCATGTAAGTAAGATTCAAGGAAAAGTATGCTCCAGATTTGATTAATTTAGCAACACAATCACATCATCATGGCCCCAGTTATTACCATCTTTCCATCCTGCCACCTTTAGTGGGTTAAAGTTGTCCTTAGGTTCCAGCTACTATAACCACAAGATCAGAAATATAGTTACAGGTATAAAATACAGAGATGACAATGTACATCAGAAAAAGAGGAATTATCTCTTACTGAACTTTGTATGACTAAAGGGACAATTTCAAGCAGTCTCTCAATAGATGTTTTTCTTTATCTCATTGACCAGGATTGCACCACATGCCTATACTAAACCAATCACTAGCAACAGAAATAGGCCACAAAAATGGGCTTTTTAGACTATCTGTGATTTACTATTAAATTTTGAATTGGCTTCCCTGCTCTGAATAATAGAAGGGGGAGAGGGAAACCCTCAAACGCATTTGAGACTGCAACGAGGGGGATAATGGCTTTGTCAAAAAAAAAAAAAAATCTCAATTTTGTTTATGAAAAATAGTTGTGCATTAGCCTTTCAATTGCAATGGAACTTTAAAAATATTATACATGATTAGAAATGTCATCTTATTACATTCATGAAACAAAAAAAAATTGCTTTTTCTAAGAATGGCTAGGAATTACATAAAATAGTTGGTTGATATCTGTAAAGTAATGTGACTTTAAAACTACAGCTGATAAATATTGTCCCAAACCTTGGTTATAGTTGCACTTATGAATTTTCATTGTGAAAAAAGTGAATTTTCAGTTTGAATATCAATTTAGTTTGGGAGCTTAGATACCAAGTATTATTGTAAAGGTTAGATGGCTTATGGGCTTATAGAAATTGTCCAACATAAACTGTTTGGATGAAAATTGTCTAATTATAGTGACTTCTACATTTTTCCTTAATTAGAGACATAATTTATTATTTAGAGAAAGTTTCTTTTTATGACATGTTTAATCTTTTAACTGGAGAGTATTTGTGAATAAAATATTTAGAAAGCAAAGCAAATACTGAGGAAATGGTAATAATACAGCAAGAAGTTGAATAAGGATATAGTGTTAGGAGAAATTTCCTTGGCTCTCACAGAGCTTTTATTTATATTTAATCTATGATTGTTTATAAAATTGGCTAGTATTTTGCTTATCATACTAATAATTTATAAATGTATTCATAGTTTAATGAATGCCATGGTACACTATGTAACTTGGTAAGATTACTCAATAGCTGTACTTAAGTATTTTTAATCTTTAAAATGGAGACAAAAAAAGAGTCATTTTCGAGAGAATCAGCTATCATTGTATTATAATCTTCATTATCATCTTCATCATGATCTGTGGCATAAAAACATACTTCATACATTTTAGAGGGAAAGATGGATTGCTTTTGGGCA
This sequence comes from Mirounga leonina, assembly GCF_011800145.1. Classification (NCBI taxonomy): domain Eukaryota; kingdom Metazoa; phylum Chordata; class Mammalia; order Carnivora; family Phocidae; genus Mirounga; species Mirounga leonina. The sequence goes on along the minus strand of NW_023270825.1, from coordinate 53,037,170 downwards.
GTTGTACCACTATTTCACTAAAAAATACTTCTGTGAATATATTTAAATGTAAGTCCGTCTATAATTTTTTAGATGACCCTGAAGAGAAGGGTAAGTTCTGTTTCTAATAATGAAAGGTATCTTACAGGGTGGTTTTTTTTTTTTTTTTTTAGTGTAAATGTGTTTTGTTGCAACATTTTTTCTTTTCAAATAATGATTTTAGTTTAGACTGACAGACCGACCGCAAAAGCTTTGTGTGTGTGTCGTTGGTTTGTTTCTATTTAAAGAAAGCATGTATTTTGGGAGTTGTGGGTGTGTGTGTGTCTGTGTTTATGTGTTTAATTCCAGTCACATTAGGAAGAGATTTTTAAGAAACATTAGAGACTTTTCCAGGACAATGCACTGGCTTGATTTTTCTTTACTTTTGGCTCAAGAAAAATGATATGAAAGAGACTGCCACTGGTTTAAAACTGCACTACCTGAACTCCTATTACTTATGTCTAAAGAAATTACCCATTAGAAATCTATCAGCATCCATCATCATTGTGTACTGAGTCTGGGAGGTCTGTCCACTGCATGAGTGGGAAAAGAAGATCTCTAAGGAAGACCTGCGCCAGGCATGGTGGGAGTGGGAATGGGGCAGGAATGGAACCAAGGGAAGAACATTGGTACATTGGATTGTGACAAAATATAGAAGGTACAGTGACATTAAAAATGAGATTAGGCAACCCCCTGGGGTCCCCTCCCTCCTCGGGAGTTTTATAGATCACTTTGCTATTGTTCAATAAACTTTGCTTTGCTGTCCACCAAAAAAAAAAAAAAAATGAGATTAATCAACAGAAGGTGAGGACAGGAGGCTGTTGGAATTTCCAGAAGGGAGAAAATATACAAGATTTTATAAAGTTATTAGCATGTAGAAGAGAATGTTGATAAGACAAGAAATATATATACACAAATATACACATGGACATTTATATCATGTTTATAATTTTAAAGGGCTTTCTAAGATAGGGAAAAGGTCTTTGATTTTTTTGTTGTTGTTGAACTAGATGTAGTATTAAATGTACATTTTCTGAGTTTTGTCTTAAAGGAAATGGCTTTTCAAAATAACATGTTTTGGGCGCCTGGGTGGCTCAGATGGTTAAGCATCTGCCTTCAGCTCAGGTCATGATCCCAGGGTCCTGGGATCGAGTCCCATATCGGGCTCCCTGCTCAGTGGGGAGCCTGCTTCTCCCTCTGACCCTCTCCCCTCTCATGCTGTTTCTCTCTCGCTCGCTCTCTAAAAAATAAATAAAATCTTTAAAAAAAAGTAACATGTTTTGTGTAAAAAATTAGGCATGATTACACACAAGAGTCATAACTTACTTGTTATTAATATAGCCTAATGCTTAAGGTGGGGTTGGAGGAAGTTAGTATATTTCAAGAATTATAATTCTTGGTGAAAGATTCTAGAGCAAAATGTGTTAAAGCATCAGATTTACCTGAATACATACAAGCATTTAGTATACAATCCAGGAATTACTGTTTTATGTCCACTCAATTTTATTTTTCATCCAGTAGATTTCTCTAAAGGAAGGTATTTAGGGTTATGCCCCTACTAAAGTTTATTTGAATCAACTATATATTCTTCAGATGCCATGTAATGCCAGAGCACTTGGATATAGAGTCCTGAAGAGTTGAATGATGCACAGAAAAGATGCAGTGCATCTGGAGAACTGTGACTGCTGGTCCAAGACCTGTGAGATCAGGGGAAAGAAAAGGTACCTACTCTCAACAACTATTTTTCCACTGTGGCAGAGCTGAATATGGGCACCATTCTACAATGTGTATTACCGCAATTGCCTGCTTAAGAAAGATGGAGAATTAAAAAAATATAATTTAATTAAAGACCAGCAAATTAAATGAGGAAATTAAGCAGGAAATTAATGGTGAAGAAAAATTTAGGAAAGGTTTACATTGGCAGAAATACCTAGAATTACATCTGGCTCCTAATTAGCAGAAATACTCTATGCACCATTTTACTCAATGGTGCCCCCTCTGCTGTGAACATATTTTCATTCTCAGAAAGATAGTTCCAGGATATTGCCAATAATCTACCTCTGTTCAGTCATCCATACACTTTCTAACATCATTCACTTGGTACACACTGAACAAATTAAAATAATTATTTAGAAACATAATTCATTATATATCATTTTACAATTGAATATAATAATGTCTTCCTAGCCAGAAGACAAGAGCCCAGGAAGATCAATTTATTGAGTTTCCCTAAAGGGCTAAGATATTTTTATTATGTGACATGTCAATTTATTGCTGTCTTATATCACTGGTAAGTTGTGATTACCAATGATTGTGATAACCTTCTCAAAGATTTTGGTGAATGTAATAATAAAACGACAAACTTCGTTTAGTTTTTTTTTTTTAAGATTTTATTTATTTATTTGAGACAGAGAATGAGATAGAGCATGAGAGGGTCAGAGGGAGAAGCAGATTCCCTGCCGAGCAGGGAGCCCGATGTGGGACTCGATCCTGGGACTCCAGGATCATGACCTGAGCCGAAGGCAGTCGCTTAACCAACTGAGCCACCCAGGCACCCAAACTTCGTTTAGTTTTGATTTACTCTGGTACTCAGCCATGAGTCCTTGGGAACTGGGCCAGGAGGATGATTTTAGTTCAGTACTCAGAATCATTCCTCCTCCCAAGTTAGGCTGTTGTCCTTGAACTTAAAGTACACCATCAACCTTCTACTTTTTCTTATCTAATATATTACAAAGACCTTCCTTAGAACAGACCCTAGTTGAATGCTTCCTATCAATTCTCTGGAAATGCTCAAATTTGGGGTGAATTGTAAGGATATGAACCCAGGTCATCACATGGAAACACCACCATTTAGCTCACTTAAATAAATAGCCACAATGTTATGCTCATGGAAACTCTTTAGGACTTTGCATTCAGAAGTGGCAGGAGGAGGGATAATTAGAGGAATATGCTTCTCAAAGGTATGAAGGTGATGAATTGGACAACTCTTTTTTAAAGGGCAACATTCTAAGAACAAAAACTACATTTGAAGCTAGTAAAAGGTGATATCATATGGGAATTATTGAAAACACTTTTTGATAGGAGGTAATCAACTAGAAATAGATATCCCAGGGAACAGTGGAAGCTATGAAGCATGAATACATAGAAATCAATTTGAAAGGAGGAATCATTACAGACTAATACCTTTGTTAGTGTGCAATCATTGAGAACTTTTTCATTTTTTTCTTTAAAATAAAATGTTTAAAAAATATTGCTTCAGTTTAAAAAAAAATAAAATATAGGGGCATCTGGGTGGTTCAGTTGGTTAAGCATCCAACTCTTGGTTTTGGCTTGGGTCATGATCTAAGGCCATGAGATCAAGACCTGTGTCTGGCTGCAGCTGGGAGTCTGCCTGAGATTCTCCCTCTGCCCCTATTCTCCTGGCTTTACACTCTTTCCCTCTCTGAAATAAATAAATAAATCTAAAAAAATTATATGCTTTAAAAATAAGATATATACTATCATTAAATTTTTATTTCCTAAATTCAGTAATTTTTCTGAAATCTTTAGAGAGTAGCAGTACCTCTCTATGAAAGTCTTAACCTGTGTTTCTTCTTTATTTCTTCCATCCCCCTAAGAATCTGATATACACCTTATTAATACTTTTTCTTCAAAGTATTTAAAACAATCCAACTAACCCTGATTCTAGTTCCTGCCCTCAAATATGAATGGGAGATAACTACTGCAATTGTCATTTCTTTATTCTCTCCAATAAGTATTTTATTTCATTCATAATTATTACCTACTTTTACAATTTTACCTGACTCCAGTATCCTGTTCATTCAAATTCTCATTCTTTAACTATTTACTCTATACAGTGGTTTTCTATTGTCTATTTTCTTTGATTGGATCCTTAGATATATTTTAGTCATCTTTTTTAAGGAAAATGAGATCATTAGAATATATTTCATCAGAGTTATCCCTTACAGATATGCAAGTTGAGTGCTGAAATACTTCATATTCAGTATGTAGCAATGCATCATTTGAAGGGAATATAAAATGTATACTTGTATTATTTAACATGTTAGATTTTAATATAGTTGCTCAGGTGTCTTAGGCATATTGTTACTTCCTTGGTATCAGTTAATTCCAATTCTGTGTCCTTATTCTGCCAGATAGGTAAGATATTCAGTCCGTTAACCCAGATTATCCTAAAGTTCTAGTATTCGACATATGGCCGCGGTGGCAGGAAAAAATCTGTGATGGACAGCAGTCCACCTTTGCTCCTGCTGAGATGCTCATTGTACATTCTGTAAAGCCCCATAGGCTATGAGTTCTGTTGTTTCCAGTCCAGCTTCTGGATTTTAGGGCCCAGAATCCAGCCTTTGAAGGCACATCACATGGTCATCCCTCTTTACACCTCTAAGTATTATCACCCCCAAATATGTGCCACAGATTTGTGGACATATCTCTCTCTCTCTCCTATCACCCACATCCCACCTCTCAATTTTCTACTTTTCTGTTGTCTCTGGAAATTTTATCCTTTCCCTCTTCTGTTGCTCTTAGGAGTACAGCAAAAATATATTCCAGAACAACCCCATTGGTAAGTTTAGACTTATACAAAAGTCAGCAACAAAAACTCCGGGCAAATACCATTTTCTGCTCTGCCAAAAATACCTAGAGTAAAGAAATGCAGAAGGCGTGGTATATGCTTGGAAGTAAGAAGGAGTAAGGAACAAGGAGCAATACTGAAATATGCATTCTTACCTCAATAAATTTCCCTAATATGTAAACAAATATCCTAGGCTTTAAAGAAACTTTATTAAATATTTATTTGCAGGCTCATTATTTCAAACATGTAAGATATATCATATAGCTATGATAAGGTAAATGAGGTCCATACAATATTATGTGACTTACAGTCAACCAGGGAAAACTGTTGATCAAATTGGTCATGGCCTCATGAAACTTACAAGATAGGGGAAAAAATAAATATCAAAGATAGAGGAATGCCCTTGATAAGGAAAAGAACTGTGTGAGAGAATGCAGTTTGAGTGTAGAGCCATAGATTCTATTTTGGACTGGGTGTTACTTTACTGCCACTGATTTAAAACATTACATAAACTTCAGGTCTTAATACAATGCATATTTTTTATATGAAATTTTTTTTAGGTTAAAAGTTCAACACAAGTCATAGTAGACTAAAATCAATGTGTTGACAGGGCCATGTTCCTTTCTGGATGCTCTAGTGGAGAATCCATTTCCTTGCACTTTCCAACTTTTAAAAGACACTTTATATTCCGTGGTAATCCCCTCCTTCCATTTTTTAAGTCAGCAACATTGCATCTCTCTGAACATTTTTCCATAATCATATTTTCTTCTGACTATAGTCAGAAAAGGTTCTTGAGTTTTAAGTATTCATGTGATTAGATTGGACCTACTCAGATAATCCAGAGTAATCAACCCTTATCAATGTTTTTAACATAATCATATCTGCAAAGTTCCTTTACAGTGTGAGGTAACATAGTCACAGCTCCTAGAAATTAGGATATGGACAAATTGGGGGTGGGGAGGTATTATTCTGCCTACAAAAGACTAATTGAGTTTAAGGTATCTCAATTCTATGTCAAGATAGAATTGTTCCTGATTTTTTTTTTAACTATATTAAAGAATCTCTGCTCCCTGTGTTGAAAAAGAAACATATTGAGTTTCTTTCTAAGCAAAGTTTTCAGAATAGTTTACTGGTGTCATTTAATTGATTTTAAGCTTTGGGCACAGGAAGATTATCAGGAAGGATGGAAAATTCATTTCCCAGACCCCACTAAATATTTTGATTAGAGCTCAAAAGGATGAAACCGTTGACTTAACAAGTTTCATGTATATAGAGCAAAGGTCTTTAATCATTTTTTCTTTCAGTTTTTAAATGGCTTTTAAACCAATATGTTTCCAATTAGTAATATTAAGGCCCTAAAGATCTCATTTTTCTGTTGAGCATGTTGTGTCTATGTGGACTTTTAGGAAATAACTTACTATGGAATGCTTAATGCTAAATTTAAACCTAAGCAATTCAGGGAAGAGTTATCAATTACAACCTTAATTCTCTGAGTGCACATGCTAACCAGCATGAATGGTAACCTCTATAAAGACTTGACAATTCATCTTAAGTATAGAGATGAAAGACTTAATGAGGGAGTAGTATTCATCTTTGAAATAAATTTTTGTGGATATCTAAGTCAAATTGTTTTTATTTTTCAAACAAATTGTTATTCATGAATAAAAACATATTTCTTATCAAAATACAGATAACAATAGTATTAAATATAATATAGGTGGAGAGAAATGTTATCTCTAATAATGACCTAACAGAAAAACACATTATGTTGTAAATATCACTTCAGAAGTGACACAAATATGCACATTCAAAAGCAGTTTAAAGTTTACACATTTAAATGAAGTTCAATTTCTAGGAATGTTAGAATAGTATTTAAGTAATTTATGGAACAAAGGAAAATGCATTTTATAAATATTATTTAAACAATATTTTTCCTTAAAGCATATAACTAAACTGAGCAACTTAACTTCAAGCATAAATGCTTATACTATGCTAAATCATTTTGGGGAAAAAATGTTTACATAAAAGGAAATAAATGGTACTAGTATAAGAAATCACATTGTTTTGAACAGCAAAGGAAATAAAAAATAGTATAATATACTCATAAATTGTTTCATATATTAAATACAAAAAAATACCCAAATTATCACTTAGATAGTAACAATTCACTGGATTCAAGCAAGTAGAAATGAAGTCCTTCAAAATTCTGTTAATGTAAATTATATTCCAAAATATTTAAATGCTCTAGAAATGTAGCCAGAAGTGTATTATATACAGTAGTTTTATAGTGTAGGTATTTTAAATAATCAAAATACAGCCATAACTGGGGTTCTATGTTGATAGCTTTCTAACTCTAAAAACATATTATGACTAGCATAGAGTGGAAAAAAAACCCCTCAAAATTGCCAAATTTGATTAGTATGGGACTGACTTTTAAACAGTTCAGCTTCCAATAATGAAGGGAATATTTATGAAATGGATACAGGAGCCATAACCTTGGTTTCCACTTTTGAATTATAGATTTACTACAGTTTTTAAAACACAAACGTGAAGATGATTGTTTATTTTTAGGTTTCCTCTGGGATTTGTCTGATTTTTTTTTTTCATAATTAGAATGTGGTTATGGGTTTTTGGAAAGAAGACCACAGAGATAAAGTGCCATTTCATCACAGCATATCAGGAGTGTATATGATCAACATTTCAACACTGTATATATTTACTTTGATCTCCTAATGAAAGCATTGTTTTTCAGGTTTCCAGCCTTAAAGTTTTTTTTTTTTTCTTCTTTTCCATACCTTACAGTTTAAAAGGAAGTCGGCATGTGCAATGTACACTTAAAGGTTAGAGAGTAAGACTCCATCTCCTTGAGGGCAGAATACCTACATAAATGTGTTTTTTTCTTTTTTTTTTATCCCAAATCCACAGTTTACATTAGGATTCACTCTTGATATTATACATTCTATAGGTTCTACATAAATTCTTAAAAATTCTATGTAAGAGAATTGTCTCTTTGCCTCCAAGTATCTATTTAACAAAAATATGCCAATATGGACTCATGGATATTTATTTTAATATGTCTGGTTATAATCCAATACCACTTTATTTGGTGGTTCATATTGTTAATTGCTGGGATACAGGACAACATTTGGCTCTGTATATTATCCTTGTATCTTGCAAATATGCAGTTGGTTCCAGTAAAGGATGCGATTAATAGTTCCAGGAAGTTTTCTTTGTTGATTCTTTGGTATTTTCTTTATAAATAATCATGTCATCTATGAACAAAGATAGTTTTATTTCATCCTTTCAAAGCTATATAATCCCATTATTTATTGTCTCATTGCACTAATTAGAACTTCCAGTGCAATTTTGAATAAGGGTGTTGAGAGAGGATAACCTTGCCTTATTGCCAATCTTAGAAGTGTCAAGTTTCTTACATTTAAGTATGACCTTAGCTATAGTTTTATTTTTTTAATTATTATTTATCAAGTTTAGAAAGTTCCCTCAATTCCTAGCTTGTTCAGTATTTTATTATGAATGGGTGTTGGATTTTGTCAAATGCTTTTTCCGCATCTATTGATATGAGCATATATGTTATTTTTTTCTTTAGTCTGATGTATTGGATTTTATTGTTTGACTTCCAAATTTGAAACAGTCCTACAAACCTGGAATAAATATCAGTCATGATGTATAATTTTTTATACATTCTTGTATTTGACTTGCTAATATTTTGTTGAGGTTTTTTTTTACATCTATATTCATGAGAAATATTGGCCTGTAGTTTTTCTTTCTTGTAGTATGGTTTTCTTGTAATTAGGCTTACTTTATTTTTATCTGTTTTCTTATTTGTCTGAAAACTAAGATTATTGACTTTTAGATCTTTCTTCTTTCCTTATGTGTGTATTTAATACAATAACTTTCTAAGCAGCAATTTCACTGCATTCCACAAATATAGGGAAGTAATATTTTCATTTAGTTGAAAATACTTTTAATTTCTCTTGAGACTTTGACCTATACGTATTTAGCAGTATACTGTTAAGTTTTTAAACCTTTGGGGATTTTGAGCATTCTCTCTCTTACTGACTTCTAGTTTAATTCCTTTGTGGTCTTCAAACTACTTTATATGATTTCTGTTTTGTTAAATATGTTAGGATGTGTTTTGTGTCCCATTACATTCTATCTTGATGAATATTCCATGGGAGCCTGAAAGGCATGTGTATCCTACTGTTGTTGGATAAAGTATTCTATAAATATTAATCAGATCAAATTAATTGAGAGTGCTAATTAGGTTAGGTCAATTTTCTCCTTACTGATTTTCTCCTTGTTTATCATTTACTAAAAGAGAGGTGTTGAAATCTCAATAGTGTAATATCTAATTCTTCTTGCAGTTCTATCAGTTTTTGCCTCACAAATTTTGATACTCTGTGGGTAGGTGTATACACATTAAAGATTGTTATAATTTGGGGATACTTATCATTATGGCATTCCTCTACTGCTGATAATTTTTTTGTTCTGAAGTTGGTTTTGTCTGTAATTAATATAACTACTTTTTCTCTCTATTGGTGTTAGCATAGTACATACTTTTCTATGCCTTAATTTTTTAAGTGAATATAATTTATTTCTAGAGCAGTTTTGGGTCACAGAAATATTTAGTGGAAATTACAGAGTTTGCATTAACCCATTGTACCCACACATTGCACACTCTCTCTCAGTATTGGCATCCCTTTTCACACTGTTATATTTGCTACAGTTAATGAATCTACACTGACCTGTCATTATCTCACAAAGTCCATAGTTTACATTAGGGTTTATTCTTGGTGTTGTACATTCTATGGGCTTGGAAAAACACATATCTACCACTATACTATCATACAAACTGGATTTTGTGTTCTAAAAATTCTCTGTGCTCTATTTTTCCCACCCCCTCCAACCCCTGGCAATCTGTGCTGAGAAGTTGAAGCTGGTGTATTAAATTAAGAATATGCAGATCATTACCTGCTGAAAGAGGAGATACAAGCCACCTACAAGGGGGCAGCAGGTAGCCCCCTCAGCATCCAAGCTCCCACTTTCCAGAAGTGAAACTCATAGGGTCTGTTTGGTTGAAGACACAGTTTCAATACACCCACACAAAGGAAATAGAGTCACAAGATTTGTTACTTGCAGATCCCAGAATTGGAAGGGCACAAATGAGCTGGGGAAAGGGCAATCTTTCATCCTGGGCCCAGAGGAAGCAGGAGATATAGAGCAGGGTGTCATGCACATATCACTTATAATGTAATTGGGGCAGAAGTCACTAATTTTTTTTTGAAGTATAGTTGACACACAGTGTTACATTAGTTTCAGAATGTACAATAGTGATTCAACAACTCTATGCTATGCCATGCTCACCGTAAGTGCAGACACCATCAATCACCTTGCAATTATATTACAATACAATTAACTATATTCCCCATGCTCTACCTTTCATCCCTGTGATTTATTCATTCCATAACTGGAAGCCTGTACTCCCCCACACCTCTCCCCTCTGGAAACCACCCGTTTATTCTCTATTTATGGGTTTGTTTCTGCTTTTATTTGGTCTGTTTGTTCATTTGTTGTGTTATTTAGATTCCACATATGGAAAATCTAGAATATATGAAATCATATGGTATTTGTCTTTGACCTTATTTCATTAAGCATAATACTCTCTGGGTCCATCCATATTGTTACAAATGGCAAGATTGCATCTTTTTATGGCTAATATTCCATTGTCTGTGTGCGTACACACATACGTACCACTTCGTTATCCACTCACCTACAGATTGACAGTGAATCATATCTGGGATATTGTAAATAATGCTGCTATAAATATAGAGGTACATATATCTTTTCAAAATAATATTTTCATTTTCTTTCAGTAAATAACAATATCAGAATCACTGAATCATATGGTATTTCTTTAATTTTTTGAGGAACCTCCATACTGTTTTCCACATTGGCTACACCAATATGCATTCCTACTAACAGTACATGAGGGTTCTTCTTTCTTTACATCCTCACCAACACTTGTTGTTTCTTGTGTTTTTGATTTTAGCTATTCTGAGAGGTGTGAGGTGATATCTCACTGTGGTTTTGATTTGCATTTCCCTGATGATGAGTTATGTTGAGTATCTTTTCATGTGTCTGTTGGCTATCTGGATGTCTTCTTTGGAAAAATGTCTTTTCAGGTCCTCTGCCCATTCTTTAATCATATTATGTGTTTTGTTTTGTTTTTTGGCGTAGAGTTGTAGAAATTCTTTGTATATTTTGGATATTAACATCTTATTGGTTATATCCCTTGCAAATATCTTCTCCCATTCCATAGATTGCCTTTTCATTCCATTGATGGTTTTCTTCACTGTGCAAATCTTTTTTTTTTTTTTTTTTGGTGTAATCCCAATGGTTTATTCTTGCTTTCCCCGCCCCCTTGCCTAAGGAGAGATATCCACAAATACATTTCTAAGATCAATGTCCTACTACCTATGTTTTCTTTTAGGAGTTTTATGGTTTCAGGTCTCACATTTAGGTCTTTAAGTTTTTGTGTATGGTGTAAGAAAGTGGTCCATCTTTCTAAACACCAATTATTAAAGAGGATTTCTTTTCCCCATCGTATATTCTTGCCTTCTTTATCTTAGATTAATTGACAATATAAGCATGGGTTTATTTCAGGGCTCTCTATTCTGCTCTACTGATCTACATGTCTATTTTTGTGCTAGTACCATATTGTTTTGATTACTACAACTTTGAAGTAGATCTTGAAATCTGGGATTATCATACTTCCAACTTTGTTCTTTTTTAAGACTCCCTTAGTTATTCAGGGTCTTTTGCAGTTACATACAAATTTTAGATTTGTTCTAGTCTGTGAAAAATACTTTTGGCATTTTGATAGGGATTGCATTGAAAATATAGATTACTTTGGATAGTGATTTTAATGATACTAATTCTTCCAATAAGCATGTTATATCTTTCCAATGTGTCATTTTCAATTTAATTCATAAATGTCTTATAGTTTTCAGAATATGGTCTTTCAGCAACTTTGTTTATCCCTAGGTATTTTTTTTTTTTTGGTGCAATTGTAAATGGAATTGTTTTCATTTCTTTTTCTGCTACTTCATTATTGGTGTATAGCAATGCAATAAATTTCTGTATATTAATTTGTATCCTGCAACTTTACTGAATTCATTTATTCTAATAGTTTTTGTCTTAAGGGTTTTCTATATACAGTATATCATCTGCAAATAGTGACAATTTTACTTTCTTACCAATTTATCTGATTGCTGTGGCTAGGACTTCTAATAAAATGTTGAATAAAAGTAGTGAGAGTTCACATCCTTGTCTTGTTCCTGATCTTAGGGGAAAAGCTCTCAGTTTTTCACTATTGAGTAGGATATTTGCTATGGGTTTTTTTATATATAGCCTTTATTATGTTGAGGCATGTTCCCTCTAAGCCTACTTTGAGAGTTTTTATCATGAACAGATGTTGAATTTTGTCAAATGCTTTTTCTGCATTTATTGAGATGCCCATGTGGTTTCTTCCTTCCTCTTGTTAATGTGATCTATCATGTTGATTGATTTGCAAATATCAAACCACACTTGCATCCCTGGAATAAACCCCACTTGATTGTGGTGAATGATTTTTTTAATGTATTGTTGGATTTGGTTTGCTAATATTTTGTTGAGGTTTTTTGCATCTATGTTCATCAGAAATATTGGCTTGTAATTCTCTTTTTTTTGTAGTATCTCTATCTGGTTTTGGTATCAGGGTAATGCTGTTCTTGTGGAATGAATTTAGAAACTTTTCTATTTTGGAATAATTTGAGAATAGGTATTAACTTTTCTTTAAATGTTTGGTAGAATTTACCAGTGAATCCATCTGGTCCTGAACTTTTGCTGGGAGTTTTTTGATTACCAATTCAATTTTGTTACTAGTAACCAGTCTGCTCAGTTTTTCTAGTTATTCCTGATTCCATTTTGGAAGATTGTATGCTTCTAGGAATTTATCAGCATATAATTTTTTATAGTACCTCATAATCCTTTATATTTCTATGGTGTCAAATGTTATTTTTCCTCTTTCATTTCTGATTTTATTTAATTAGCTCCTTTTTTTTCTTTTTGTAGAGCATGATTAAAGCTTATCAATTTTCTTTATCTTTTTAAAGAACCAGCTCTTGGTTTCATTGATTTTATTTTTAGTCTCTATTTCATTTATTTCTAGTCTGATATTTATTATACCCTTCCTTCTAACATTTGGCTTTGTTTGGTCTTTTAGGTGTCAGTTTAGATTCTTTGAGATTCTTGCTTCCTGAGGAGGCCTGACTTGTTATAAATTTACCTTTTAGAACTGGATTCCAAAGACTTTGGATCATGGCATTTTCATTTTTATTTGTTTCTCCCTCTCCTCCTCCCTATTTATTATTTGATTGCTTCATTGACCCCCTTCGTTGTTTAATAGCATATTTTTGTTTTCTTTTTTTGTAATTTATTTCTAGCTTTACACCACTGGGGCCAGAAAAGATGTTTGATAGGATTTTAGTCTTCTTAAATTATTGAGACTGTGCCCTTAATTGTAATCTATCTTAGAGAATGTTCCATGTGCACTTAAAAAAATTTATATTCTGTGGTTTTGGGATGGAATGTTCTATATATATTAAATACCTCTGGTCTAATATGTCATTCAAAAACATTATTTTCTTATTTTCTGTCTGACTTATCCATTGATGTAAATGGGTATTAAAGTCCTATTATTACTGCCAACATCTCCTTTTATGTCTGTCTGCTAATATTTGCCTTACATATTTAGGTACTCCAATGGTAGGCATATAGGTATTTATAATTGTTTTATTCTCTTGTTGGATTGGTCCTTTTATAATTATGTAATCCCCTAATTTGTCTCTTGTTATAGCCATTTTAAAGTCTATTTTGTTTGATATAAGTATTGAAGTACTGCTACCCTGCCTTTTTTTTTTTTTTTTTTTGCTTCCATTTGCATGGAGTAGGGCAGATGGTGTGGCAGCTGGAGCCTAAGTGGATGTGGGCCCAGAGGTCGAGGTGCTCTGCACTGGGGTACCTTTGCAAGCATCTGGTGGCTAAGTGTTCTAGGGTGTTTTGTGCCTATGTCACTTTGGCAAGATGGTTGGAGCTACAGTGAGCACTGACCAAGGATGTCCTGATGTGCACTGTGTTGGGGCCACCTTGACAGGATGGCTGAGGCTGGTGTGAGCTAGGGTCTTGGGGCTCACTGAAAGAGTAGGTCAGCTATGGTGCCTGGACCCTGCTCCTATCCAAGCCATCAAGGTGTAGGGGGGATGGATGTAAACAGTGGTGCTCACCAGGCCCTCCAACAGGGAGCCCAATATGGGGCTCCATCCCAGGACCCTGGGACCATGACCTGATCAGAAGACAGATGCTTAACTGACTGAACCACTCAGGTGCCCCTCTAGTTGCTCTATTAAATGGCAACTTTTTCTCTGTGCCTTAGGGCATCTGGGACTGGTGTGGGCTAGGAACCTGGGGCTTGCTGAGGTAAGGCACCAGACCCTTCTCCCATCTGCAGCCTAGGTGGAAGAGGAACATAAACCATGGTGCTTGCCATCCCCTCTAACACAGAAAGAGCTCCACCTTTTGTCATGCTTTTAGGGTTGGTTCCTTTATATTCTAGTTGCCCTTTTAAACCATGGCTTTTTTCTGTGCATCAGGGCAGACAAATCTGCTCATAATCCCTTAGTACTATCCCTCTTCACTGTAGTTCATTGTATCAGGGATGGGGATTCCCTTTGTTACCGTGTTTCCATCTTTCTTGTGTGCCCTATGTCTTTTGTTGTGCAGAAGCTGTTCAGTCAGTCCTCACTTCTTCAGGAGGAAGTGCTCTATAAGTAAGTATAGATTTGGTGTGTCCATGGAAGAGGTAAGTTCAGGGTCTTTCTAGGTTGCCATCTTGAACTCTCCTCTCTGGAGGTCACTAATTTTTCACAGGCTTAACTTTAAATGGTTATTTTAAATCTGAGAAAGGTAAAGCAAGAATTTATGGGGGGTATCCTTAACTAAATGAACAGACTCCGGGTGTGAACAGGGTTATTATATGGTAAAATGCAACAACTCAGCCTAGTCATTACTCTTTATAAAAAATCATAGGAAATATTAAAAGCCACCAGCAGGGTTTTGGTCACCCAGCACAAAAAAAATTTGAGTAAAGCAAAAATGACTCTACAATACTGCCTGTAACCATTTCCCCATTTGTTGAGGTCTAGACATAAAAATAAATGAAGCCCCTTTATTTATTTGGGATAAGGTTATGGTAAGTATTTGATTAAAAACCTGCATAAGATTATGGAATTCTTGTCCTTGTTGGGACATTTTATGTGTATATGTCTTAATTTGTCCATTATCATTAATATGCATGTGGCAGGAGGTACGCTTTATAATATATATACCTCCTTTCTGGGCCAACAAGTAATCTAAAGCTAAAGAGTTATCCAAAACTATCTGTGCTAAAGAATCACACTGTTGCTGTATTAAGGCTAGGTTTTGGTATAACAGCCCAGAGTGTATTCAGCCAGTGTGGCTGACAGGTTGGTGTTTGCCTTCATGATTTGCTAGTGCTTGTCACGCCCCTATGAGGAATACTAGCAGATCTACTCCCAGTATAATGAAGGTGAATACTGCAGGCTTTTGACTTGTGGGGTCAGAAAGAGTTCTGCTCAGTGACTTATAAGGATAGTCCCAGGGAGACTAAAGTATATCGGTATCCACAGTCAGGTCTCCCTGGGGCCTGACACAGAAGCAAACATATTGTAAGTTGAGGGATGAAGTACACATATGGCAAATCACATATGTGTGACAGCCCCAAAGCACTGAACACTGTGCTTGATTAGGGATTAAGTTAGGGTTACACCTAGATGACGGGGTTGGGAGGCCCAAGACCATAGAGATTTATGCTCCTTTGGATGAGGTTATATTCATCCATGTGATGTTGGTACCTGGACAGATATGGAGGATTATAAAAGGCGTGTGGGGGCTCCTGCCAGGTGCCACATACTGTATTGCGAAGTGTCCTGCATGGGAGCAGTTGAGCACCATAGAAAGTGGCCAGGCAAACTGCAGAGATGCATAGATTGCCTTCTGTTGGGCAAATGGGGAGAGGGTCAGTAAATTAGCTGGGTAGGCCAATAACTCAGGAAACAGCATTTGTTGAGCCTGGTAACATGCCCAACAATGACTATGGCCCCAAAAATGAGTTCCAATATCTGCCCATTGTAAAAAAAAATATTAAGCCTATTGAAGTGGTTGAATGAGAGGATTGTGGAATTCTGATTAGTGACCATAGGGAAGGGCCCCGTTGAGGGGGTTTAGAGAAGTGACTCTGTGGTTGTGATCTTGGAAAATATGATGCTGTGGTGGTGGCAGCATCCACCACCACGGAAGGATCCTCCCACCAAAAATTAAACTTACTAACTTCCAGTAGGATGCATAATGTAGGCCAATCTAATGGGGTGTAATGAAATCAAACAGCTAAGTGGAGTGTTCAAGGGGCCCCCATAAGGTTGTGAAACTCAACACATACCTTGGCCTTCCAAAGCTCAAAGGTGCAGCAGAGAGCAGTTTGGCAATCACAGTATTGCCTCACACTTGAGCAGCAAGCACTGTAGTAAGCAAGGGGACTTGGGAATAAACACATAGTCAATTCTACAAAATGCCAATCAAGGGGATCATCAGCAGAGAATTTAGATAAACAAGCATTTCGTACAGCAGTCAAGTCCCAGGAAGTGCTCACCATCATCAACCACCATGCCATCTCTGTTACAGCAGAAGGCTGTATTTGGATGTGGTTGTGTCTTGTGATGTTATGGGCCAGGGTGTTGTCATGGCCTGGGCTTGTCATCTCCAGCATTGTCATAGCTGGATGGAGCCATCCCAGAGAGGGCTAGCTCTCCCAGTTAATCACCCACGAGGGGAACTGAGGGACCGAGTGGTCACAAAGATTTGGGATGCTCCAATTAAGGTTTGCTTGCACCATTAGGAACATTTACTGGTATCTCAATTTTTGGGGTCCTCAGGAGTATGCCTCACAAATGACTGGGCAGTGCCTCCTCTAAGGCAGAGGTTTCCATCCAAAATAGTAAAGGTTGGAGGCACATATGCAGCCCTGTTTTAAACAAAATTTATTTATATGCTCCTGACAATCTAATGTTTGGCCTTCTGTTACCAGACATGGTTCTGAACTACAGAAGCCTATCAGCCTATTAGGGTTAAAATTACAATGGCGGTCAAGATGTCAGTGACCATTTGAACAGGACTGGTGGTCTTTAAGCATTTGTGCCATTGGTTCCATTTAAAATTGCCCAGGTAGTATTCACACTTGGTGTCATTTCAGTGCAGCCCCACTATGGCTGACTTCCTACATTGCCATCCTCTGATCCTGGGATGAAATTGCAGGCAAGCGCTATATGATTCAGCAACTTGCTAGTGTTGCTTCTCTCTGAGATTAAGGAGAAGCCCCATAACCCAGATGGCACAAAAGTCACAGAGTAAGGCCAGCAGCAGCAAGCATCTTCATTTTATAGTGGTGCACCCTCCCCCTGATTGCCCCACGTGAAGATTTATTATGGGGCTGCTGTGGGTCTACAGCTCGTTGGTGGCCTCCTCCAAAGTGAAGTAGGGACAAGTGTTGCAATTGTATCACCATGCTGTCATCTTCTAATGTTGCTAGTATCAACAAACCTGAGTGTCTTTTCCTCCTTTTAGAGATTAACACCATTCCTTCCATGGGTTCAGCTGCAATTATTTCCACTCCCAATGGGAAGGTATGGTCAGGAGAAATGAGCTATCCAGTAAAGCCACTATGCATTGAAATTTCAGCTGGAACATATCAAGTGGGTAAGTGTGGTCCAGAAGCAGCATATTGGGTCTGTTTTTCTAATGGGCGAGGACTATCTATGACCAGGGGGTTACAGCCCATCACCCATCCTCGAATGTATCGCAATGAATATTGGAAGGTAAGATGATCAGCATTTTAAGTTTGTATAGGAACTCAAAATTGTTGGGGAAAATAACATTATCCTATGAAATAAAGGCCTCAGATTCCCCATGATAATAATAACAGGCCAGAGGAGCCCAGTTGGTGTGAGGAGAGTGGTGGCTATAGGGCCAAGAGTTTAAAGTGATAGGTGTCCCTGGCAGCAAGGAAGTCTATTAAAGTGTCCATCTACTGCCCCATAACTTAAGGAACAAGGATTTTAAAACATTACTGAGCCATTTAATAATGCCAGAAGCCTGTGGACAGTATGGAAAATGGAAGTTCCGTCAGATACCCTGTAGAAGAACCCAGTGCTGTATTACATGGACAGTAAAATAAGATCCTTGAGGGCACCTGGGTGGCTCAGTTGGTTAAGCGACTGCCTTCGGCTCAGGTCATGATCCTGGAGTCCCTGGATCGAGTCCCGCATCGGGCTCCCTGCTCAGCGGGGAGTCTGCTTCTCCCTCTGACCCTCTTCCCTCTCATGCTCTCTCTCATTCTCTCTCTCAAATAAATAAATAAAATCTTTAAAAAATAAAATAAATAAATAAATAAATAAATAAATAAATAAATAAATAAGATCCTTGATATGAGTCAATAATGTCAGGAGCACAAAAATAGAGGTAATATACACTTACAAAAGAGATTACCTGTGCCTCATAGGTGTTCCTGGTGGGTGTATCATGCAGTAAACTGGTGAAAATATCCACAGATATGGTGGCAAAGTGGGTAGTCCTTGTTGATGGAAGACGGGCCCTATGAAATCACCCTTTCAGCGGGTAAACAGTGGTACCTTAATGGAACCAAAGAATGAAGAGGCAGTGTCTAGTATTGGGTTTGGGAATGTAATTTGCAACTCAAAACAATGCATTTTGCAAGGGCTCCCTTAAGCAAAATGGCCCTGCTGCAGGCCCAGGCCATTGTGGAAGCAGCTTCCCAATGACCCAAAGAGATATGGGACCATTTGGCTGGAATGGTAGAGTTGAGGTTTAATTGATCCTGGAGGTGGGAAGGGGGCTGTGGTTTTGTGGTAGGGGGTGGAGCAGGAAGAGTTGTTGGTTGAGAGCCCCAAACAGGTGGTGACCTGGATTAGAGCAAGGAAATCTACCTTGCAGTTAAAGACAACCTCTGACGGGGTAGTATTTGTATGTGTTGAAAAGTGGGTAACTTTAAAAAAAAAAAAGTGGGTAACTTTAATTGTGACTGGTGCATGGTCAATATCCTTCCAAATTGGGGCGCCCCAAATGGGTCTGCCTAGAATGTAAAAATCATCCCATTGCTTTTGACCTGACTATACTGCTAGCCCATTAGCACCTGTCCATGAGTCAGTAAAACTATGGACCAGAGACCTGTCATGGGCAAAGGCACTGTACACAGCCATTGTACTGCCACAAGCTCAGTAAGCTAAGCTGATCCTGACTTGCCATCTTTGAACAGCATGAAGCTGCTGGCAGAGTAGACTCAACCTTGCATGAGTTCTGGTGCTGCCATCCATGAACTACACAGGCTCCTTTTTTCCATCAGCTCTTCCTCGGAGCTATCCCAAGTTGCCTGAGGCTCAAACAATTGGGGCACTGTCACCAGTTCCTCAAGATTTATGACCAGGCAGCTAACGAGTAGGGAAGCCACATCCACCTGTAATTTGGAAAGTTCTGTAGGATTTAGCTCATCCCTGAAGACACCATATCCAACTTAGCAAAGAAGGAATTTATGGCCATACAAAGCTACTACTATTGGGAGGCATCCCTTATTCGTGATGTAATAGGAATGTGGTACTCAGCAGAACAGACCACACTCTGATGAGGGCCTCTGTTTTTAACAAAGCTCAATAAGTGGCCAGAATTTGACATTTTAAAGGGATATAATAGGTACTTGTCTGGTCCAAAAGCATATTGGAAACCAGGAGGAGCCACATTTAGACCATCTGCCCCAAGACATATAGTTCATGGTGGCCAGTACATCTGCCCAGAAAGAGAGGATGGTGGGAATCAGAGAGGGCTTAATTAAGTGACCTTTATGTTGCTGTTGAGTTTCTTCCTAATAAAATGTGGAGGATTTGTATGTGACTGAATAAAGGGGTCTAAGAATGTTGGATGAGTGTGGTATGTGTTGGTTCTAAATGTAAAGAGATCTAAGACGTGCTGGGCTTGCATGTGGGAGGCTGAATAGTTAACAATTAATGTTGAACTGCAAGTGAAATTTCCCAGCCTTTAGAGGACAAATTAATGCCCAGAAATTTACAGTTGTAGCTGGTCCTTGAATTTTATGTGAGGCAATAGCCCAACCTTTATGTTGTAACTGGGTCATCAGTCATGTTAGGGCCTCATTCACCATATTCTCTGAGGTGCCCCAGATGAGTATGTCATCAACATAGTGCCATATGGTACAAGGGCACACAGAAGACCATCGAGGTCTTATTGGCAAAGATTATGGGCAATAGCTGGACTGTTAAGGTAGCCCAGGGACATCCACATAAGGGTATATTGAGTGCCTTCAAATGTGAAGACAAACTGTGGTTGGGACTCCTTGGCAGTCAATACTGAATAAAACATATGAGCTAGATAGATCATGGCGAAGTAGTCTCTTGGAGTCCTTTGGATATCCTCAATTGGACAATGTTGGGTATGGGAGTCTTAATAGATGTACCTGTGCATTTAAATTTCAGTAGTTGACTGTAAGGGACTACTCAGCAGGCTTTAATAGTGGCCAAGTGGAGGAATTGAAAGGAGAAATGGTGTGTTTATGACTCCTTATTTTAATATTGAATTATGGGCCTATGGACTGCAGTCCCTTTGTCCCTTGGTGCAAGCAATATTAGGGGATATTTACCATCTTAATCAGGAGTAGCAGACTTGTGGGTTTTCAATGTACAGTTCCCATGAGGGAGGCCAGGAATTTGGGTTTGTTCCAGATGGCATGGTGGTATACCAAGGCATCCATCCTATAACAAGAAAGGCGGGGTCAAAGGGGCTGCCGCCACTAAAAGATTTTTAATAGACTGTTCTAACAGTGACATCCAAGGGAAGCTGAATGCCTTCTACTATCCTACCTGCTATATCTTGTAACTTAAGGTGTGCCACTTGTTTACGCTTGGAAGGGTTGCCAGGGAGTACTGTAATTTGGGCTCCAGCGTCAATGGGAGCAGTAAAATGTCTGTGGGTCCTAATGGGTAATTAGAAGTATATATGTGATTGTTTCTGGAGGTGGGGCCAGTTCCAGAGCACTGCTGGATCCTTATGGCAGGATCCTTGGAAGGTGCCACTCTCAGTCAGGGCACAGGATCCCAGATCCTGATGCTGAGGCTGGGGCATCTATAGTGGTGAGAGCATCCAACTTGGGAGGAGCCATCAGTCTCCTGAAGTACCTGCGGAGCCTGAGCAACATCTTCTAATTTGTATTTGGGCTATCTTGAGATTAAGTCATTAGGGATCTCTGATCTCCAGAGCTGCCAAAACAGATCTGTTGATCATCTCATGAGGGAGGGTGCTGGTTTGAGGTGCCACCACTTGTTTAGGACTAATAAGAGGGCTTTTCAGGCTCAAGGCATTGTACAGGGGTAAATACTGCACCCACAGTTCTATCCTCCTATTGCCAATTGTCTTGAGAAGGTGGAGCCGGTGTACTGAACGAGTAGGCACAAGCCACCCACAAGAGGGCAGCAGGTAGCTCCCTCTGCATCCAAACTCCGAAGTGAAACTCACAGTTTCAACTGCACCTTCTATAAAAACAATACTGTGAGTCCCAGTCCTACACAAAAGAAGTAGAGTCATAAGATTTATTACTTACAGATCCCAGAAGTTAGGGTGTCCAACTGACCTTGAGAAAGGGCAGTCTTCCATCTCAGGCCACCAGTGAACAGGAAATAGAGAACAGGGTAGCAAGCACCTATAACTTTGAGGTGGTTGGGGTGGAAGTCACTAAGTTTTACAGCTTAACCCTTAAGTGGTTATTTTAAAAGGTGCCTGAGAAAAGCAAAGTGGGAATTTGTGGGGCATCCTAAACTCAAGTCTTATCTAAATGGTCAGACTCTGGGTGTAAGCAGGTTTGTCATACCCTCAGAAAAACGAAGTTGCTTTCTCATCATACAGCCACTAATATCTCTACTGTCTTCATAGTTTTTCTTCTTCCAAAATGTTATAGAGTTGGAATAATACAGTGTGTAGCCTTTCAGATTGGCTTCTTTCACTTAGCAATATGCATTTACATTTCTGCCATTTCATTTTATGGCTTGATTGCTTATTTCTTTCAATATGTTGAATATATCAAAAATTACTCCTGCCTTTTTCAATTCTGATGCCTTTTGTTTCTCCTTTAATGTCAGCTAACCTTCAACAAAGGAGTCAAGAATATAGAATGGGGAAAAGACAGTCTTATCAACAAATGGTGCTGAGAAAATGGACAGCAACATCCACATTTAAAAGAATGTAAATAGACCACCTTCTTACACCATACAAAAAATACACCAAAATGAATTAAAGACATAAATGTGAGACCTGAAACCATAAAATTTCTAGAAGAAAACATAGGCAGTAATCTCTTTGCCATCAGCCATAGAAACACTTTTGTAGGTATGTCTCCTTTGGCAAGGGAAACAAAAGCAAAATTAAACTACTGGGACTATACCAAAATAAATAAATGCTTTTGCACAGTGAAGGAAACAATCAACAAACCAAAAACAACAGCCTACTGAATGGTAGAAGATATTTACGAATGATATATCTAATAAGGGGTTAATATATAAAGAACTTACACAACTCAACACCTGGGAAACAAATAATGTTATTAAAAAATGGGCAGGGGGCCTGAATAACAGTTTTCCAAAGAAGACATATAGATGGCCAGGAGACATAAAAATATGCTCAATATCACTAATCATTGGGGAATGCAAATCAAAACCACAATGAAATATATGTCAGAATGGCTAGAATCAAAAACACAAGAAACAAAGTGTTGGCAACGCTATGGAGACAAAGGAACCCTTGTACACTGTTGGTGGGAATATAACTGGTGTAGCCACTGTGGAAAACATTGAGGTTCCTCAAAAATTAAAAATAGAATTACCATATGGTCTAGTAATTCAAATACTAGGTATTTATCCAAAGACCATAAAACATTATTTTGAAAAGACACGTACTCCTATGTTTGTAGCAACATTATTTACGATAGCCAAGATATGGAAGTAATCCAAGTATGCATCCATACATGAATGGATTAAGAAATAGTGTAACACACACACACACCCCAAGTGGACTATTACTCAACCATAAAAAATAAATACAACCTTGCCATTTGCAACAACATGGATGAATCTAAAGAGTATAATGCTAAGTGAAATAAGTCAGAGGAAGACAAATACCATATGATTTTACTAATAGGTGGAATTCAAGAAACAAATGAACAAAGAAAAAAAGGGACACTCTTAAATATAGAGAACAAACTGGTGGTTGCCAGAGGGAAGGTTGGGGGAATGGATGAGATAGGTGAAGGCGATTAAAAGTATACTTATTCTGATAAATCATGATAAATCTCTAGTAATGTATAGAATTGTTGAATTAATGTACACCTGAAACAAATACAGCACTATATATTAATTATAGAAAACAAATGTAAAATAAGCAAAACTACAATAATCTGTTAGTAAATACATAATATAAAAATACGTAAACTGTAAATGTGAGGGGAGGCAATAAAAGTGTAAACTTTAGCAATGCTATTGAAGTTATCATTTTTAAAAAGGGTTATATAATTTTTTTGAAAACCTGCATTTTAGTATTATTTTTAAATTTCAATTCAATTAACATATAATGTATTATTTGTTTCAGGGCTACAGGTCTGTGATTCATCAGTCTTATATAATACCCAGTGCTGATTACAACACATACCTTCTCCAATGTCCATCACCCATTTACTCCAACCCTTTAACCCCTTCCCCTCCAGCAACCCTCAGTTTGTTTCCTACAATTAAGAGTCTCTTATGGTTTGTCTCCCTCTCTGGTTTTGTCTTGTTTCATTTTTTCCTCTTTTCCCCTATGATCCTCTGCCTTGTTTCTTAAATTCCACACAGCAGTGAAATCCTATGATAATTGTCTTTCTCTGATTGACTTACTTCACTTAGCATAATACCCTCTAGTTCCATCCACTTCATTGCAAATGGCAAGATTTCATTTTTGATGGCTGTGTAATATCCCATCATATATATATTCTTTATCCATTCATCTATGGAAGGAGCCCAGATGTCCATCAACAGTTTGGCTATTGTGCACATTGCTGCTATAAAAATTGGGGTGTAAGTGCCCCTTCAGATCTCTACATTTGTATCTTTGGGGTAAATACCCAGTAGTGCAATTGCTGGGTCATAAGGTAGCTCTATTTCAACTTTTTTGAGGAACCTCCATACTGTTTTCTAGAGTGGCTGCACCAGTTTGCATTCCCACCAACAGTGTAGGAGGGTTCCCCTTTTTCTGCAACCTCATCAACATCTGTTGTTTCCTGACTTGTTAATTTTAGCCATTCTGACTGGTGTGAGGTGGTATCTCATTGTGGTTTTGATTTGTATTTCCCTGATGACAAGTAATGTTGAACACTTTTTCATGTGTCTGTTGGCCATTTGGATGTCTTCTTTGCAGAAATGTCTGTTCATGTCTTCTGCCCATTTCTTCATTGGATCATTTGTTCTTTGGGTGTTGAGTTTGATAAGTTCTTTATAGATTTTGGATACTAGCCCTTTATCTGATATGTCATTTGCAAATATCTTTTCCCATCCTTTCAGTTGTCTTTTGGTTTTGTCAACTGTTTCTTTTGCTGTGCAAAAGCTTTTTATCTTGATGAAGTCCCAATAGTTCATTTTTGCCCTTGCTTCCCTTGGCTTTGGCGATGTTTCTAGGAAGAAGTTGCTGCGGCTGAGGTCGAAGAGGTTGTTTCCTGTGTTCTCCTTTAGGATTTTGATGGACTGCTGTCTCACATTTAGGTCTTTCAACCATTTGGAGTCTATTTTTGTGTATGGTGTAAGGAAATGGTCTGGTTTCATTCTTCTGCCTGAGGCTGTCCAATTTTCCCAACACCATTTGTTGAAGAGACTATCATTTTTCCGTTGGATATTCTTTTCCTGCTTTGTCAAAGATTAGTTGACCATAGAGTCCATTTCTGGGCTCTCTATTCTGTCCATTGATCTATGTGTCTGTTTTTGTGCCAGTACCATGCTGTCTTGATGATGACAGCTTTGTAATAGAGCTTGAAGTCCGGAATTGTGATGCCACCAGCTTTGCTTTTCTTTTTGAACATTCCTATGCCTATTCGGGGTCTTTTCTGGTTCCATACAAATTTTGGGATTATTTGTTCCAGTTCTGTGAAAAAAGTTGATGGTAACATAGACTAGAAAGCAATATACAGTTAACAGTCATTTTACAGGCAATACAATGGCAGTAAATTCCTATCTTTCAATAGTTACTCTGAATGTAAATGGGCTAAATGCCCCAATCAAAAGAAAACTATAGAGTACTCATGAAAGAAACTGAGGAAGACACAAAGGAAATGGAAAAACATTCCATGCTCATGGATTGTAAGAAAAAATATTGTTAAAATATCTATGCTACCTAGAGCAATCTACACATTCAGTGCAATCCCTATCAAGGGTGATATAATTTTAAGATATTTTACAGAAGCCTCATTGTAACCAAAAGGGATAAACCTGTAGCAAGTACATGGAAGAACATGATAAAAGAAGTCAGAACATGTTGATACCAAAAGACATTATAGCTCAAAAAATAGCAAACACCAGAAAAAAAGTAATAGGACAAGAAGGAAGAAACAATGGAGGTACAAAAAAGAATCATAAAACAGTTAACAGAATAGCCATAGTAAATCCTTACCTGTCAATAATTATTTAAATGGGGAAGCTGGGAAGATAGAGGAGTAGGAGAACTTAAGCTCACCTCAACTAGATAACACTCAAATCAGCACAAATAACTCAGAAAATGACCTGAAGACAGGCAGAACAAACTCCACTAGAGAAGAGTCCACACCAAAGAAGTTAGGAAGGGCAAAAACACAGTTTGAGAATAAAATGGACTGTGTCCATCTGAGCAGTTGGGAGAGAGCCAGTGGCATAGAGAAGGACGAAAAACAGACTATCACACTGGACAGCCCACATGGGGAAGATGAATGCCCATAACATATGTTTTGAAAGATTTTGTGAGTTCTTACAACTAGCAAGAGTTAAAACCTAGAATTTTAAAAATCCACTAGTTTGGCCCTGGGAGAGCCTGGAGGGCTTTAGGAAGCTGAGTACCCACCCTTAAAGAGCACAACAAACAGCCAGTGGAGATATAGCATGGAAACAGCAGTTTGAAAAATGCCTGCCAGGGGGAGACAGGAGAGAAAGTTCTTTACTCATCTCAGAGCATGGCCTAGAGAGGCAGGGATCACAGGGAGACCACTCCAGGAACAAAGTGGATGATAGACACCATTGCCCTTCCCCACCCACCCCCAGCATAAACACAAGGCCACCTGCAGGAGCCAGTTCTGTGCTAACACTCACTACCTAATTTGCTTTCACCAAGCCCATCTCCCCATGCTTTGAGGATCTGCCCTTCCCAGTCATGTTTGCCTCAATCCCTGAGCTGCGAGCCCCTTCCCTGAAAAAGCCAGCACAAACCCCCCAACACACTGTCTCTGAACCCAAGTGTTTTGTGGGACCTCAATTCCAGCAGCAGCAGGTCTCATTCTGCAAACAGACCAGCACACATCTTGTTAAATCGCCCCACCCAGACAGGTATAAAACACTGCCCACAACATACAAAGAGAGCCTCTGCAGTCAACTGGACTGAAGGAAAAAGTGACCAGGACTCAACAGCAGGGCACACAAAACAAATATATAAGAACTCCCTGAAGCACCAGGTCCTGGGGAATAGGGGGAATTGTACTACAGGGCACTATAGGATCTCTTCTTCATAAAGCCATTACCTGCAAAAGCAGGAGATGTAACTGACTTTGCTAACATAGAGAAAGAGACACAGAGAGATGGATAAAATGAGAAGACAGAGGAAAATATCTCAAATGAAAGAACAGGACAAAACCACAGCAAGAGACCTAAGCAAAATGGATATAAGTAATATGCTGGGTATAGAGTTTAAAGTGATCATAAAGATACTCACTGGACTTGAGAAGAGTAGAAGACATTATTAAGGCCCTTAATAAAAGATAAAAAAGGAACCAATCCGAGATGAAGAATACAATAAATGAAATTAATAATACTCTAAATGGGGGTGCCTGGGTAGCTCAGTCAGTGAAACGTCTGCCTCTGGCTCAGGGCATGATCTCAGGGTTTGGGGATCAAACCCTTCATCAGACTCTCTGCTCAGCAGCAAGTCTGCTTCTCCCTCTCCCTCTGTGATCTCTCTTGCTCAATTAAATAAATAAAATCTTTTTTTTTAAAGATTTTTTTTTATTTATTTATTTGAGACAGAGAATGAGAGAGAGAGAGTACATGAGAGAGGGGAGGGTCAGAGGCAGAAGCAGGCTCCCTGCCGAGCAGGGAGCCCGATGCGGGACTCAATCCAGGGACTCCAGGATCATGACCTGAGCCGAAGGCAGTCGCTTAATCAACTGAGCCACCCAGGCGCCCTAAATAAAATCTTTTTGAAAAGCAAACATTTAAAAATACACTAGATGGAATAAATAGCAGATTTGAGGAAGCAAAGGAGCAAATGAGTGACCTGGAAGACAAAGTAATGGAAAGTAATCAAGCTGAGCAAATTACAGGAAAAAGAATTATTCAAAAAAGAAAAAATAGACTTAGGGAACTCAGTAACTCCATCAAGTCTAAAAACATTCTCATTATAGGGATCCCAAAAGAAGAAGAATAAGAGGAGCAGAAAAATTATTTAGTGATATAATAGCTGAAAACTTCCCTAATCTGGGAAAGGAAACATACCTAGATCCAGGAGACACAGAGATCCCCCAAGAAAATCAACCCAAGGAGGTCCACACCAAGACACATAGTAATTAAAAGGCAAAACATATTGATAAAAAATTTTAAAAGCAGCAAGAGAAAAGACAGGTACATACAAGGGAAAATCCATAAGGCTATCAGTGGATTTTCCAGTAGAAACTTTGCAGACCAGTAGAGAATGGGATGACATATTCAAAGGGCTGAAAGAAAAAGATCTCCAGCAAGAATATTCTATCCAGCAAGGCTATCATTCAGAATAGAAAGAGAGATAAAGAGTTTCTCAAACAAACAAAAACTAAAGGAGTTCATACCACTAAACCAGCCCTACAAGAAATATTAAAAGGAATGCTGAAAAGGAAAGACCATAGTGAGATTATAGAAAGTTGGAAGCACAAAGACAGTAAAAGTAAGTATAACTATAAAAATCAGTCAAGGAATTCACAAATTAAAGGAGAGAAAATATGACAACATATACCTAAAACATGGGGGATGAGGTGGGGAGAGGAGTAAAGAATGGGTTCAAACATAAGTGACCATTTACTTCATATAGGCCGCTAGATGCAGAAGAGGCTATATACAAACCAAATGGTAACTACAAATCAAAAACCAGTAATAGATATGCAAAGAATAAAGAGAGAAAGGAATCCAAGTATATCACTAAAGAAAACCAACAAATCATGAAAGAGAGCAAGAGAAGAAAGGATCAAAAACTCCAAAAGCAACCACAAAACACGTAACAAAATGATAATACATATATAATCAATAATTACTCTGTAAATGGACTAAATGCGCTAATCAAAAGATACAGGGTGACAGAATAGATTAAAAAAAACCCAAGATCCATCTATATGCTACCTACAAGAGACTCATTTCAGACCTAAAGACACCTGTAGGTTGAAAGTAAGGGGATGGAGAAACACTTATCCTGCAAATGGATGTCAAAAAAAAAAAAAAAAAAAAAAAAAAAGCTGAGTAGCATTACTTATATTGGGAAAAATAGACTTAAAAAAAAAAGACTATAACAAGAAACAAAAAAGGACACTATATCATAATAAATGGACAATCCAACAATTGATATAATAATTGTAAACGTTTATGCATCCAACATGGGGTACCAAAATACATAAAACTGTTAAAAACAAACAAAGGAACTAATCAATCATAGTACAATAATAGTAGGGGACTTTAACACCCCACTTACATCAATGGACAGATGATCAAAACAGAAAATCAACAGGGAAACATTGGTTTTGAATGACACACTGGACCAGATGAACTTAACATATATATTCACAATATTCCATCCTAAAACATCAGAATACACATTCTTTTCCAGTGCAGATGGAACATTCTGCAGGATAGATCATATATCAGGCCACAAACAAGTCTCAACTAATTCAAAAAGATCAAAGTCATACCATTCATCTTTTCTGACTACGACACTATGAAACTAGGAATCAACCACAAGAAAAAATCTGGAAAGAGAAGAAATACATGGAGGTTAAACAACATACTATTAACAATGAATGGTGAACCAAGAAATCAAAGAAGAAATCAAAAATTACATGGGAACAAATGAAAACACAATGACCCCAAATCTTTGGGATACAGCAAAAGCAGTTCTAAGAGGGAAGTTTATAGCAACATAGGTCTACCTCAAGAAGAAAGAAAAATCTCAAACAACTTTACCTTACACCCAAAAAAGCTAGAAAAAGAACAAAGAAAACCCAAAATCAGAGGAAGGAAGACAATAATAAAGATTAGAGCAGAAACAAATTATACAGAAACTAAAACCCATCAATGAGATCAGGAGCTAGTTCTTTGAAAAGATCATCCAAATTGATAAACCTCGGGGCACCTGGGTGGCTTAGTCAAGTGTCTGCCTTCAGCTCAGGTCATAATCCCAGGGTCCTGGGATGGAGCACTGAGTCATTGGGCACCCTGCTCAGCTGGGACTCTATTTCCCCCTCTCCCTCCGCCCCTCCCACCTGCTCATGCTCATTCACTCTCTCTCTATAATAAAAAAGTAAAATCTTAAAAAAATCGATAAACCTCTAGCCAGACTCACAAAAACATAAAAGAGATGGACTCAAACAAAATCACTAATGAAAGAAGAAAAATAACAGCCAACACCGCAGAAATCATAACAGAATATTATGAAAAATTATATGCCAACAAATTGGACAACCTAAAACAAGTGAATAAATTCCTAGAAACATAATCTAGCAAAAGTAAATCAGTAAGAGATGGAAAATTTGAACAGACCGATTACCAATAATGAAATTGAATCAGTAGTAGTAGTAGTAATAATTAATAATAATAATAGCTCCCAATAAACACAAGGCCAGGACTTGACAACTTCTCAGACAAACTCTACCAAACATTTAAAGTAGAGTTAATACCTATTCTTCACAAAATATTCCTAAACATCGAAGAGGAAGGAGAACTTCCAAATTCATTCTATGAGGCTAGTGTTACCTTGATATCAAAGCCAGATAAAGACACCACAAAAAAAAGGGACCTACAGGCCAATATCTCTGATGAACATAGATACAAAAATCCTCAACAAAATATTAGCAAGCCAAGTCCAACAATACATTAAAAAATCATTCACCACGATCAAGTGGAAAATATTCCCAGGATGCAAAGGTGGTTCAATATTTGCAAATTAACATGATATGTCACATAAGTAGAGAAAAGATAAAAACCATATAATCATTTTAATAGATGCAGAAAAATCACTTGATAAAATATAACATCTGTTCATGATAAAAACTCTCAACAAAGTGAGACTAGAGGGAATATACCTCCATGTAGTGAAGACCTGATATGAAAAATCCACAGTTAACATCATAGTCAATGCTAAAAAACTGAAAGTTTTTCCCCTACATTCAGGACCAAGACAAGGATGTCCACTCTCACCACTTTTATTCAATATAGTACTAGAAGTCCTATCCACAGCTATCAGAAAATGAAAAGAAATAAAAGGCATCCAAATAAGTAGAGAAGAAGTAACACTTCCACTATTTGCAGATGACATGATAGTGTATATATGAAACCCTGAAGACTCCACCAAAAAACTACTACAACTGATAAATGAATTCAGTAAAGTCAAATGATATAAAATCAATGTATAGAAATCTGTTGCATTTCTATACAGTACTAATGAAGCAGCAGAAAGAGATATTAAGAAAATAATCCCATTTACAATTGCACAAAAAAGAATAAAATACCTAGGAATAAACTTAACCAAAGAGGTGAAAGACCTTTACTCTGAAAACTATAAAACACTGATGAAAGAAATTGAAGATCACACAAAGAAATGGAAAGATATTCCATGCTTATTAATTGGAAGAACAAATAATGTTAAAATGTCTATACTTCTCAAAGCAATCCATAGGTTTACTGTGATCCAACAGAATTTTTCACAGAACTAGAATAAACAATCCTAAAATTTGTATGGAACCACAAAAGATCTTGAATAGCCAAAGCAGTCTTGAAAAAGAAAAACTAAGCTGAAGGTATCACAATTCCAGACTTCAGGCTATATTACAAAGCTATAGTAATCAAAATAGTTTTGCACTGGCATAAAAATAGACATAGACCAATGAAACAGAATGGAAAACCCAGAAATGAACCCACGACTATATGGTCAATCTTTGATAAAACAGAAAAGAATATCCAATGTGAAAAAGATAGTCTGTTCAACAAATGGTGTTGAGAAACCTGGACAGTTACATGCAAAAGAATGAAACTGGACCACTTTCTTACACCATACACAAAAATAAATGCAAAATGGATTAAAGACCTATATGTGAGACCTGAAACCATAAAAGTCCTAGAAGAGAGCACAGGCAGTAATTTCTTGGATAATGGCTGTAACATTTTTCTAGATATGTCTCCTGAAGCAAGGGAAATAAAAGCAAAATAAACTATTGGGACTACATCAAAATAAAAATTTCTGCACAGCTAAGGAAACAATCAACAAAATTAAAAGGCAACATACTGAATTGGAGAAGATACTGGCAAGTAGCATATCCAATAAAGGGTTAGTATCTAAAATATATAAAAAACTGGATTCTGAACACCTACAGACTCAACAGGAGATCGAAGAAAGGAATAGCAACAACTCTCTGAACAGAAAAGCGACCACTTTCTGGAAGGTAGGACGTGTGGAGAAGTGAATCTGAGGCGATATTCGGGAGGATAGATGGCGGGGGAGGGGCCTCCATCAGCCGCTTCTGGCAAGTGATTGAGCCGCGGAGCACAAAATCGGAACTTTTAGAATTCTGCTCCGCTGAAGGACGTCACTCCGGTGGCTAAGCGGGGGGTGGAACCCTCATGGGACAGTGTGGTCTCGGGACCCTCAGGGTCACAGAAAGACCGGGGGTACCTGAGTGTGGCAGAGCTCCCAGGTAATGGAGCAGGAAAGCCAGCTGCAGAGGCAGAGCCCAGGCGCAGGCTCTCAGCTCAGGGTTGCCATAAACCGTGATCCGCAGCACAGTCGGGCCCCTGCTCCTCCAGCAGGGACCCAACAAGTGGCAGATCCGGGGAGACTCCTTTCTCCCCGGGGAGGGATCTGCTGGGTTTGGTGACTCCACCCGGGGTCGGGTGCCAGAGATAGAAACACGTGGTCACAGGCTGGGTGAGCATGGAGTGCGGCCGGAGACCGGGGAGACGGGAGTGACTGACTGCTTTTATCTGGGGGCTCACTGAGGAGCAGGGCCCCGAATTCTCAGCTACTCCGGGGCAGAGATTGGGAGGCCGCCATTTTCACTCTCCGCCTCCAAAGCTGTGCGGAAAGCTCACAGGGAATAAAAGCTCTGGAGAGCAACCCGAGCAGATTACTTAGCCCGATTGGGCAAGGGCGGGGCAATTCCACCTCCAGCAAAGACATTTGGAAACCATGGCAACAGGCCCCTCCCCCAGAAGATCAGTGAGAACAGCCAGCCAAGACCAAGTTTACCAATCAATGAGAATGGCAAAAGCCCAGCGCTAGGGGAATACTACACATAGAATTCATGGCTTTTTTACCATGATTCTTTCGTCTTTCAAAGTTAATTTTTTTTTAACTGTCTTTTTTTTTTTTGAATTTTTCTTTTTCCCTTTTTCAAGCAACATCTTATCAATCCCTTTTTTAAAAAAACATTTTTATTTTTCATTCTTAGAGTCATATTCTATCCCTTCATAGTAGTTACCCATATTTTTGGCATAATATAGAAGTTGTTCTCTCTTTAAAATTTTGAGATAGTTTCTTCTAACAGATCAAAATATACCCTAAATCTCTAGTATTAGGTTTTTTTCTACTCCCCTGCCTGATCACATTCTCTCCCTTTTTTTTTCTTTTTTTCTTTTTTTAAATCCTCTTCTTTCTTTTTTCAAACAACTTCTTATCAATTCCTTTTATAATTTTTTTTTATAATTTCCATCTTTACAGTCATATTCCATCCCTTCATATCAACCCTTATTTTTGTACATATATAAGTTTTTCTTTCTTTAAAATTTTGGGAGTCACTTTCTTCTAACAGATCAAAATACACCACAAATCTAGTGTGTGGCACTGATCTATATACCAGCCTGATCATATTTGATCACATTCTGGTTATTTTTTGTTGTTGTTGTTTTGTTTTGCTCTTTTTTTGTTTGTTTTTATCTTTATCTTTTTCTTTTTTTTTCTTTTCCTTTTTTCTCTCTTTCCCCTTCTTTTCCCACTGTTTCAGGTCTTTTCTGATTTGTTTAGAATATCTTTTCTGGGGACGTTGTTACTCTGCTAGCATTTTGTTCTCTCATTCATCTATTCTCCTCTGGACAAAATGACAAGACAGAAAAATCACCTCAACAAAAAGAACAAGAGGTAGTACCGACTGCCAGGGACCTACTCAATACGGACACGGGTACGATGTCAGATCTAGAGTTCAGAATCATCACTTTAAAGATACTAGCTGGGCATGAGAAAAGCATGGAAGTTATTAGAGAAACCCTTTCTGAGAAGTAAAAGAACTAAAATCTAACCAAGTAGAAATCAAAACGGCTATTAATGAGGTGCAATAAAAAAATGGGGGCACTAACTGCTAGGATAAATGAGGCAGAAGAGAGAATCAGTGATATAGAAGACCAAATGATGGAAAATAAAGAAGCTGAGAAAAAGAGAGATAAACAACTACTGGATCACGAGGGCAGAATTCGAGAGATAAGCGATACGATAAGACGAAACAACATTAGAATAATTGGGATCCCAGAAGAAGAAGAAAGAGAGAGAGGGGCAGAAGGTATACTGGAGCAAATTATAGCAGAGCACTTCCCTGATTTGGGGAAGGAAACAGGCATCAAAATCCAGGAAGCACAGAGAACCCCTCTCAAAATCAATAAAAATAAGTCAACACCCCGACATCTAATAGTAAAACTTACGAGTCTCATAGACAAAGAGAAAATCCTGAAAGCAGCTCGGGAGAAGAGATATGTAACCTACAAGGGTAGAAACATTAGATTGGCAACAGACCTATCCACAGAGACCTGGCAGGCCAGAAAGGACTGGCAGGGTATATTCAGAGCACTAAATGAGAAAATATGCAGCCAAGAATACTATATCCAGCTAGGCTGTCATTGAAAATTGAAGGAGAGATGAAAAGCTTCCAGGAAAAACAAACACTAAAGGAATTGGCAAACACGAAACCAGCCCTACAAGAAATCTTGAAAGGTGTCCTCTAAGCAAAGAGAGAGCCTAAAAGCAACATAGACCAGAAAGGAACACAGACAATATACAGTAACAGTCACCTTACAGACAATACAATGGCACTAAATTCCTATCTTTCAATAGTTACCCTGAATGTAAATGGGCTAAATGCCCCAATCAAAAGACACAGGCTATCAGATTGGATAAAAAAACAAGACCCATCAATAT
Source organism: Mirounga leonina (assembly GCF_011800145.1). Taxonomy (NCBI): domain Eukaryota; kingdom Metazoa; phylum Chordata; class Mammalia; order Carnivora; family Phocidae; genus Mirounga; species Mirounga leonina. Next base: position 53,002,684 of record NW_023270825.1, on the reverse strand, counting down.
GCTGTCTGCAAGAGACTCATTTTAGACCCAAAGACACCCCCAGATTGAAAGTGAGGGGGTGGAAAACCATTTACCATGCTAATGGACACCAAAAGAAAGCTGGGCTGGCAATCCTTATATCAGACAAATTAGATTTTAAACCAAAGACTGTAATAAGAGATGAGGAAGGACACTATATCCTACTTAAAGGGTCTACCCAGCAAGAAGATCTAACAATTATAAATATCTATGTCCCTAACATGGGAGCAGCCATTTATATAAGCCAATTAATAACAAAAGCAAAGAAACACATCGACAACAATACAATAATAGTGGGGGACTTTAACACCTCCCTCACTGAAATGGACAGATCATCTAAGCAAAAGATCAACAAGGAAATAAAGACTTTAAATGACACACTGGACCAAACGGACTTCACAGACATATTCAGAACATTCCATCCCAAAGCAATGGAATACACATTCTTCTCTAGTGCCCGTGGAACATTCTCCAGAATCTATCACATCCTAGGTCATAAATCAGGTCTCAACCGGTACCAAAAGATTGGGATCATTCCCTGCCTATTTTCAGACCACAATGCTTTGAAACTAGAACTCAATCACAAGAGGAAAGTCAGAAAGAATTCAAATACATGGAGGCTAAAGAGCATCCTACTGAAGAATGAATGGGTCAACCAGGAAATTAAAGAAGAATTAAAAAAATTCATGGAAACCAATGAAAATGAAAACACAACTGTTCAAAATCTTTGGGATGCAGCAAAGGCAGTCCTAAGAGGAAAGTATATAGCAATACAAGCCTTTCTCAAGAAACAGGAAAGGTCTCAAGTACACAACCTAACCCTACACCTAAAGGAGCTGGAGAAAGAACAGCAAATAAAGCCTAAACCCAGCAGGAGAAGACACATAATAAAGATCAGAGCAGAAATCAATGAAATAGAAACCAAAAGAACAGTAGAACAGATCAACGAAACTAGGAGCTGGTTCTTTGACAGAATTAACAAGATTGATAAACCCCTGGCCAGACTTATCAAAAAGAAAAGAGAAATGACCCAAATCAACAAAATCATGAATGAAAGAGGAGAGAGCACAACCCCAACATCAAAGAAATACAAACAATTATAAGAACATATTATGAGCAACTCTATGCCAGCAAATTAGATAACCTGGAAGAAATGGATGCATTCCTAGAGATGTATCAACTACCAAAACTGAACCAGGAAGAAATAGAAAACCTGAACAGACCTATAACCACTAAGGAAATTGAAGCAGTCATCAAAAATCTCCCAAAAAACAAAAGCCCAGGGCCAGATGGCTTCCCAGGGGAATTCTACCAAACATTTCAAGAAGAATGAATACCTATTCTTCTGAAACTGTTCCAAAAAATAGAAACGGAAGGAAAACTTCCAAACTCATTTTATGAGGCCAGCATTACCTTGATCCCCAAACCAGACAAAGACCCCATCAAAAAGGAGAATTACAGAACAATATCCCTGATGAACATGAATGCAAAAATTCTCACCAAAACACTAGCCAATAGGATCCAACAGTACATTAAAAGGATTATTTACCACGACCAAGTGGGATTTATCCCTGGGCTGCAAGGTTGGTTCAACATACGCAAATCAATCAACGTGATACAATACATTAAGAAAAGAAAGAACAAGAATCATATGATCCTCTCAATAAGTGCAGAAAAAGCTTTTGACAAAGTACAGCATCCTTTCTTGATCAAAACTCTTCAGAGTATAGGCATAGAGGGTACATACCTCAATACCATAAAAGCCATGTATAAAAAACCTACAGCGAATATCATTCTCAATGGGGAAAAACTGAGAGCATTCCCCCTAAGGTCAGGAACACGGCAGGGATGTCCACTATCACCACTACTATTCAACATAGTATTGGAAGTCCTAGCCACAGCAATCAGACAACAAAAAGAAATCAAAGGCATCCAAATCGGCAAAGAAGAAGTCAAACTCTCACTCTTTGCAGATGATATGATACTTTATGTGGAAAACCCCAAAGACTCCACCCAAAACTGCTAGAACTCATACAGGAATTCAGTAAAGTGACAGGATATAAAATCAATGCACAGAAGTCAGTGGCATTCCTATACACCAACAACAAGACAGAAGAAAGAGAAATTAAGGAGTCGATCCCATTTACAATTGCACCCAAAACCATAAGATACCTAGGAATAAATCTAACCAAAGAGGCAAAGGATCTGTACTCAGAAAACTATAAAATACTCATGAAAGAAATTGAGGAAGACACAAAGAAATGGAAAAACGTGCCATGCTCATGGATTGGAAGAACAAATATTGTGAAGATGTCAGTGCTACCTAGAGCAATCTACACATTCAATGCAATCCCCATCAAAATACCATCCACTTTTTTCAAAGAAATGGAACAAATAATCCTAAAATTTGTATGGAACCAGAAAAGACCCCAAATAGCCAGAGGAATGTTGAAAAAGCAAAGCAAAGCTGGCGGCATCACAATTCCGGACTTCCAGCTCTATTACAAAGCTGTCATCATCAAGACAGTATGGTACTGGCACAAAAACAGACACATAGATCAATGGAACAGAATAGAGAGCCCAGAAATGGATCCTCAACTCTATGGTCAACTAATCTTTGACAAAGCAGGAAAGAATGTCCAATGGAAAAAAGACAGTCTCTTCAACAAATGGTGTTGGGAAAATTGGATAGCCACATACAGAAGAATGAAACTGGATCATTTCCTTACACCACACACAAAAATAGACTCCAAATTGTTGAAAGACCTCAATGTGAGACCGGAGTCCATCAAAATCCTAAAGGAGAACACAGGCAGCAACCTCTTCGACCTCAGCCACAGGAACTTCTTCCTAGAAACATCGCCAAAGGCAAGGGAAGCAAGGGCAAAAATGAACTATTGGGACTTCATCAAGATAAAAAGCTTTTGCAAAACAAAGGAAACAGTCAACAAAACCAAAAGACAACCGACAGAATGGGAGAAGATATTTGCAAATGACATATCAGATAAAGGGCTAGTATCCAAAATCTATAAAGAACTCATCAAACTCAACACCCAAAGAACAAAGAATCCAATCAAGAAATGGGCAGAAGACATGAACAGACATTTTTCCAAAGAAGACATCCAAATGGCCAACAGACACATGAAAAAGTGCTCAATATCGCTCAGCATCAGGGAAATCCAAATCAAAACCTCAATGAGATACCACCTCACACCAGTCAGAATGGCTAAAATTAACAAGTCAGGAAAGGACAGATGTTGGTGGGGATGTGGAGAAAGGGGAACCCTCCTACACTGTTGGTGGGAATGCAAGCTGGTGCAGCCACTCTGGAAAACAGTATGGAGGTTCCTCAAAAAGTTGAAAATAGAGCTACCCTATGATCCAGCAATTGCACTACTGTGTATTTACCCCAATGATACAAAAGTAGGGATTCGAAAGAGTACGTGCACCCCGATGTTTATAGCAGCAATGTCCACAATAGCCAAACTGTGGAAAGAGCCAAGATGTCCATCGACAGATGACTGGATAAAGAAGAGGTGGTATATATATACAATGGAATATTATGCAGCCATCAAAAGGAATGAGATCTTGCCATTTGCAACGACATGGATGGAACTGGAGGGTATTATGTTGAGCGAAATAAGTCAAACAGAGAAAGACATGTATCATATGACCTCACTGATATGAGGAATTCTTAATCCCAGGAAACAAACTGAGGGTTGCTGGAGTGGGGGCGGGAGGGAGGGGGTGACTGGGTAATAGACACTGGGGAGGGTATGTGCTCTGGTAAGCGCTGTGAATTGTGCAAGACTGTTGAATCTCAGATCTGTACCTCTGAAACAAATAATGCAATATATGTTAAGAAAAAAAAAAAAAAGAAGAAGAAGAATGTAGCAGGAGGGGAAGAATGAAGGGGGAAAATCGGAGGGGTAGACGAACCATGAGAGACGATGGAGTCTGAAAAACAAACTGAGGGTTCTAGAGGTGAGGGGGGTGGGAGGATGGGTTAGCCTGGTGATGGGTATTGAGGAGGGCACATTCTGCACGGAGCACTGGGTGTTATGCACAAACAATGAATCATGGAACACTACACCTAAAACTAATGATGTAATGTATAGGGAGTAACATAAAAATAAAAAAATTAAAAAAATAATAAAAAAATATAAAATACATAAAAAACTGATATAACTCAATACCCAAAAAACAAATAATACAATTAAAAAATAAGCAGAAGACATGAAAAAATGAAAAGACACTTTTCCAAAGAAGACATACAGGTGGCCAACAGATACATGAAAGAATGCTCAACATCACTCATCATCAGGGAAATGCAAACCATACTACAATATCACTTCACACCTGTCAGAATGGCTTAAAAAAAAAAGTGGGGAGGGGGATGCAGAATAAAAGAAACCCTCTTGCATTGTTGATGGGAATACAAACTGGTGCAGCCACTGTGAAAAATAGTATGGAAAGTCCTCAAAAAATTTAAAATAGAAGTACCCTATGATCCAGTAATTGCACTACTGGGTATTTGTCCCAAAAATAGTAAAACAGTAATTGAAAGGGATATATTCGCCCCTATATTTACTGCAGCATTATTTACAATAGCCAAATTTTGGAATCAGCTCAGTGTTCAGCAATAACTTCTTTGTCCATTAATATATGTATATATATTTATATTAATATTATATATGCATATATATATGCATGCATTATGCAACCAAATAAAGGAATGAAATCTTGCCATTTACAAGGATATGGATGGTGCTAGAGAGTATAATGCTAAGTGAAATAAGTCAGAGAAAGACATATACCATATGACTTCATTCATATGTGAAATTTAAGAAAGAAAATAAACAAGCAAAGAAAAAAAGAGAGAGAGAAATTAAGAAACAATCTCTTAATGATAAAGAAACTGATGGTTACTAGAAAGGTGGTGGGTGAGGAGATGGGTCAAATAGGTGATGGGGATTAGAGTACACTTATAATGATGAACATGGAGAAATGTATAGAATTGTTGAATCACTATACTGTATACCTGAAATTAATATAACATTGTATGTTAACTATACTGAAATTAAAATTAAGAACAATAAAAGAATAAATTTAAAAAATTAAAATAAATAATTACTTAAATATAAATGGATTAAATTCTCTATTCACTGGCCGGTTGGATAAAAATTAAGACCCACTTATGCTGCCTACAGAAGACTCACTTTAGACTTAAAGACACATATAGACTGAAAATGAAGAGAAGGAAAAAAATACTCAAGCAAATGGTAACCAAAACAAAAGCAGAGTAGCTATACTTATATTAGACAAAATAGACTTTAATCTATAATTGGTAAAAAAAAAAAAAGAGAAAGGTCATTATATAGTGATAAAGGAGGGAATCCATCAAGAAGATATAACAACGGTAGAAATTCATGTACCCAACATCAGAGCACTAAACATACAAACAAAAACTAACACAACTAAAATAGATTACAATGCTATTTGGGACTTCAATATCCCACCCTCAACAATGGATAGATCACACAGACAGAGTTAATAAGAAAACAGCAGATCTGATTACTATAGACCAAACAACCTGACAGACATATACAGAACATTCTGTAACAAAAGCAGAGCACACATTTTCTCAAGCCCACATGGAGCATTTTCTAGGATAGAACATATGTTTAGCCACAAAACAAGTCTTAGCAAATTCAAGAAGATTGAAATTATGCCAAGTATCTTCTCTGAATACAATTGTATGAAACTAGAAATCAATAACAGGAGGAAAACTGGAAAACTCATTAATACTTAAAAATCAACATTCTCCTGAATAGCTAATAGATCAAATAAAATATTAAAGAGAAGACAAAGTGTACCTTGTAAGACATTAAGAACAATGATCTAAGCCCAAAGTTAGCAAAAGGAAGGATATAATAAAGATTAGAGCAGAAACAAATGAAATAAAGAACAGAGAAACAATAGAAAACATTAACAAAACTGAGTACTTGAAGAGAAAAACAAAACTGACAAACTTTAAGTAGACTAACCAAGGGAAAAAGAGAATCCAAAGCAACAAAATTATAAAATGGAGACATTACAACTGATACCACAGAAATAAAAAATCATGAAAGGGGGGCGCCTGGGTGGCTCAGTCGTTAAGCATCTGCCTTCGGCTCAGGTCATGATCTCAGGGTCCTGGGATCGAGCCCCGCATCGGGCTCCCTGCTCGGCGGGAAGCCTGCTTCTCCCTTACCCACTCCCTCTGCTTGTGTTCCTTCTCTCACTGTGCCTCTCTCTGTCAAATAAATAAAATCTTAAAAAAAAAAAAAGTAGATTTATAAAAAAAAAAAAATCATGAAAGGATACCATGAACAAGTATACTCCAACAAGAGTCTAAAAGAAATGTAGATATTCTGAGAAACATACAACTTACCCTGATTGAATCAGGAAGAAATAGAATTTTTTAATAGACTTACTACTAGTAAGAAGATTGAGTCTTTAATCAAAAATCTCCTAACAAGAAAAGCCCAAGACCATATGGCTTCACTGGTGAATTTCACAGATCATGTAAACAAGAATTAATGCTAATGTTTCTCAAATTCTTCCAAAAAAAATCAAAGGCAAGAGATAATTTCAAAACTCAATTTTAAAAGGCCAGCAATACCCTGATAAGAAAGCCACAAAAGGACACTACAAGAAAACTATAGGCGAGTATCCTTGACAAAGAACTATAGATACAAAACTTTTCAATAAAATACTAGCAAGCTGAATTCTGCAGCACATTAAACGGATCATTCACCATGATAAAGAGGGATTTATCTCTGGGATACAAGGATGTTTCAACATACACAAATCAATAAATATGATATACATCATTAATAGAATAAAAGAAAAAAAGTGTTCATCTCATCAGATACAGAAAAGTATCTGACAAAATTCAACATCTGTTCATGATAAAAACTCTTTTAAAAATTGAGTATAGAAGGAACTTACCTCAACATAATAAAAGCCATATATGACAAGCCCACAGGTAACATCATACTCAGTGGTGAAAAGTTGAAAGCTTTTCCTGTACAATTAGGAACAAGACAAGAGTGCCCACTCTCTCCATTCCTTTTCAACAGAGTATTGGAAATTCTAGCCAGAGCAATCAGTCAAAAATGAGAAAGAAAAGGCATCAGAACTGAAAAGAAATAAAATTATCTCTATTTGCAGATGACATGATTTTATATAGAAAATCCTAAAGACTCCACTAAAAGACAATTAGATCTGATCAACAAATTTAATAAAGTTGTATGATACAGAATTAACATATCATAATCAGTAGCATTTCTATACACTAACAATGAATTATCTGAAAAAGAAATAAAGAAAATCACATTTATAATAGCATAAAAAACAATAATATGCTTAGGAATAAATTTAACCAAGGAGGTGAAAGATCTCTACCTTAAAACTATAAAATATTGATGAAAGAAATCAAAGGCCACACAAATAAATGGCAAGTTATCCCTTCATTGGGAAAAAAAAAAATTATATTGTTAAAATGTTCACACTACCCAAAGCCATCTATACATTTAATGCAATCCCTATCAGAATTACAATGGCAATTTTTATAGAAGTAGAAAAAACAAAGCTAAAACTTATTTGAAACCATTGGAAGACCCTGAATAACCCAAGTAATCCTGAGAAAGAGGGACAAAGTGGGAGGCATCACACTTCCTTAATCCAAGCTATATTATAAAGTATAGTAATCCAAACAGTTTGGTACCAGCATAAAAACAGATGCATAGACCAGTGGATCAGAATCAAAGCTCAGAAATAAATCCATGCATATACAGTCAACTAATATTTGAGAAGACAGCCAAGAATACTCAGTGGAGAAAGGACATTCTCTTCAATAAATGGTACTGGGAAAACAACTGGATATTCACATGTAAAAGAATGAAACTAGACCCTTATCTTATGCCACTTACAATTTTTTTTTCTAGAAATGGATTAAAGACTTAAATTTGAGGCCTGAGACAATAAAACTTCAAGAAGAAATATAGGAAAAACTCAAGGCATAAACAACAAAATAAAAAACAACTTGGGACTATACCAAACTAAAAAGCTTTTGCACAGAAAAAGAAATCATCAACAAAATGAAAAGACAGCTTACAAATGGGAAAAAATATTTCAAACATACATCTCATAAAATCTTAATATTCAGAATATATAAAAACTCATACAACTTAATAGCAAAATAAACCACTAATCCAATTTTTAAAATGGGCAAAGGACCTGAATAGACATTTTTCTACAGAACACATAAATGGCCAACAGTATGTGAAAAGGTGCTCAACATCACTAATCATCTGGGAAATGCAACTCAAAACCACAGTGAGATACCACCTCACAGTTGTTAGAATAACTATCATCAAAAGGACAGGAGATAACAGATGTTGGCAGGATATGGAGAAATGGGAACTCTTGTGCACTTTTGATGGGATTGTAAATTTATAGAGCCACTATAGAAAAGATATGAAATTTCCTCAAAAATTTTAAAATAGAGCTCCCATATAACACTAAAATTCCACTCCTGAGTATATATATCTGAAGGAAATGAACATACTATGTCAAAGAGATATATGCACCACCATGTTCATTGCAGCATTATTTACAACATTAAGGACATGGAAAAAACCTAAGTGTCCATCTGTGGATAAATGGATAAAGAAAATGAGATATATATATACACACACACACACATATATATATATACACACTTATATATGCATGTATATAATGTGTATTTATATATAATATATAAAATGAAATATTCAGCCATACAAAAGAAGGAAATCTTACCATTTTCAACAACATAGATGGACCTTAAAGGCATTATGCTAAGTGAAATAAGTCAGAGAAAGACAAATACTATAGGATATTAATTATATGTGGAATCTAAAAAACAAATGAACCCAAAACAAAAACAAAAAAATCAAACTCATAAGAAAAGAGACTGATTTGTGGTTACCAGAGGTGGAGGTAGGGGAACTGGATGAAGATGTTCAAAAGGCATAAACTCCTAGTGACAAGTTAAGCAAGTACAAAGGGTGTAATGTATAACATATGGTAATTATAGCTAACACTGTTTTATGGTATATTTGAAAGTTGCTAAAAGAATAAACTCTAAAAGTTCTCATCATAAAGAAAAAACACAATTTTCCTTTTTTTCTATTTGAGATGATGGATGTTAAGTTACTGTGGTAATCATTTCAGAAAATACCAAAGTCAAATCACTATGCTGTACACCTTAAACTTATACAGTTATATAAGGTATAATATAATTAACTGTGTTAATATAACTAAAAAAAAACTGCAGCAACTCATAGCTACATCTCTTTTATTCTTATTTGACAGAAATTGTTTTTTCTAGTGTAATACCTGTGCTTTGTACTATCAGTTAGATATGTAAACCAACTAATTATAATATGAAATACTCTAATAAAAGAAGGATGTTCAAATAGCCCTGCAAACAACTAAAATAGCTTGAGTTTGGGTGAGCGGATGATTTCCTGGAGTAGCTGACATTTTACTTATATTTATAGAGTAGGTACAAGAAATTCAATTAGAAAGAAAAGCTAATGGGCAATCCAAATGAATAAAATAACATGTGAATAGTCCCCAAAGCTTAGATGAGTGAGGATTAAAAAAATAATTTTGTATTTAGTATAGCTAAAGCATGGCATATGGATCTAGAAATTGCAATGGGTTTAGATGGGAAAGTAGAGAAGATTCAGTTAAGAAGAATCTTAGGTATAGAGCCAAGAGTTTGTTTCTCTTAAGGATAATACTGGCAGATTTAGAAAGATGTGACATGGTCAAATTTGTGTTTTAGATACATTCTGGCAACAAGAAGAAGGATGAAATAGAGAAGGAAAATGCTGGAAGCAGAAAAATTAGTTGAGACTATTACAGTATCCAGATGACACACAATGGTGATTTGAACTAAGAAAATGACATTCAAATAAGTAAAACATATACAGAATTTAGTGACTTAGTGGATCCTGTTAGATCCTGACCAAACCCCAGGGATCTCTTTTACTGGTTGGTAAGCCTATTTTCTAACTTCTACCTGTGTAGCTACCAATGGCTCCCACCTATAAACTCTTCCAGAGAACTGTTTTGCATAAATGGATCCATCTTGCCATTTATATCATCCCATGATCTACTAACATGACTGATCAATGATAGTTATTTGGAGTAGGATTAGAGAGAGAACTAGTAGGAAAACCTAGCTCTCTAGCCTTGGCAGGACTAATTCCATAGTGCAGTTTATACTTCATTCTTGGTCAGGCTAAGCATAGACTTCAGCTAAAACTGCATGGTTTGACTTTCCCTTCCATTATGGACTAAATTGTCTCCCTCCCAAATTTGTATCATAAAGTAATAATTCCCAGTGGGACTGTATTTGAAGATACGGCTTTTAGGGGAGATAGTTATTGGTTCTACTACTATTGCTACTTCTATTATTACTATTACTATTATTATATTATTATAATTATTACTATTAGGGAGATAAGGTTAAATGAGATTATAGGGGTGGCATCCTAATCTGATAGAACTGGAATCCTTATAAGAAGAGTAAAATATCAGAGATCATTTTCTCTCTGCACATGTGAAAAAATCATGTGAGCACACAGCAAGAAGCCAGGAAGGCAGGCCTCACCAGGAACTGAATTTGCTGGCACCTTGATCTTGGACATTTAGTTTACAGAACTGTAAGAAAATAAATGAGAAAATAAATTTCCATTACTTAATGCCACCCATTTGTGGCTTTTGTTATGGCAGTCTAAGAAGACTAGTATATCCCCTTTTCTGTTTGTTTTTCCTACAAGTTTCTCCTGATAAAATACCCTTAAAGTATCACTTGCATGAAAATCCCCACCCAGGCTCTGGATCTAGGAAAGCTGAGTTTACAGAGTGACTTACTGGAATATTAGATTGGAGGAAAAAGTATAGGCAGACCTCTAAATTTTGAGTTGTGGTATTAGATGTAGATATTGGAGAAATATAGAATTTGATTCTTCTTAGGTCATTAACTGAGGGGTAGTCTTTGTCAATTCACTTTCTTAGGACTCAATTTCTCCATCTTTAAGTTGGATTACTCTGACTCTAAATCAGTGGATGTTATACTTTTTCTACTATATTATTAACATCTTAAGTGCATTAAATATCATCCCACCTATTATGGTTGAAGATGCCTAGTCTGTTGAAGGTAGTGTCTGATTAGTTATGTTCTTCACTTACTAATCTCACAGAAGCAGTATAAAGAGGTCAGAGGAAGCCCTCATACATTAAGTCAATGCATACAACTCAATTTCCCTTTTTTTAAATTTAAATTCAATTAGCCACCATATAGTACATCATTAGTTTTTCATGCAGTGCTCAATGATTCATTAGTTGCATATAACACCCAGTGCTCATCACATCATGTGCCCTCCTTAATGCTCATCACCCAGTTACCCCATCCCCCCAACCACCTCCCTTTCTGCAACCCTCAGTTTGTTTTCCAGAGTCAAGAGTCTCTCATGGTTTGCTTCCCTCTCTGATTTCTTCCCATTCAGTTTTCCCTCACTTCCTCTATGATCCTCTGCACTATTCCTTATATTCCACATATAAGTGAAACCATATGATAATTGTCTTTCTCTGATTGACTTATTTCAGTTAGCATAATACCCTCCAGTTCCATCCATGTCAATGCAAATAGTAGGTATTCATCCTTTCTGATGGCTGAGTAATATTCTGTTGTATATATGAGCCACATCTTCTTTATCCACTCATCTGTTGAAGGACATCTCAGCTCCTTCCACAGTTCGGCTATTGTGGACACTGCTGCTATGAACATTGGGGTGCAGGTGCCCCTTCTTTTCACTACATCTGTATCTCTGGGGTAAATACCTAGTAGTGCAATTGCTGGGTCATAGGGTATCTCTATTTTACCTCTTGAGGAACCTCCATACTGTTTTCCAGAGTGGTTGCACCAGCTTGCATTCCCACCAACAGTGTAAGAGGGTTCCCCTTTCTCCACATCCTCGCCAAAATTTGTTGTTCCCTGTCTTGTTAATTTTAGCCATTCTGACTGGTGTAAAGTGGTATCTCATTGTGGTTTTGGTTTGTATTTCCCTGATGACAAGTGATGTTGAGCATTTTTTCATGTGTCTGTTGGCCATTTGGATGTCTTCTTTGGAGAAGTGTCTCTTCATGTCTTCTGCCCATTTCTTGACTGGATTATTTGTTTTATGGGTGTTGAGTTTGATAAGTTCTTTATAGATCTTGGACACCAGCCCTTTATCTATTATGTCATTTGCAAATATTTTCTCACATTCTGTAGATTGCCTTTTAGTTTTGTTGACTGATTCCTTTGCCATGAGAAGGTTTTTATCTTGATGAAGTCCCAGTAGTTCACCTTTGCTTTTGTTTCCCTTGTCTTTAGAGACATGTCTTGCAAGAAGTTGCAGCGGCTGAGATCAAAGAGGTTACCGCCTGTGTTCTTCTCTAGGATTTGATGGATTCCTGTCTCACATTTAGGTCTTTCATCCATTTTGAGTTTATCTTTGTGTATGGTGCAAGAGAATGGTCGAGTTTCATTCTCCTGCATGTGGCTGTTCAATTTTCCCAGCACCATTTATTGAAGAGACTTTTTTCCCATTGGATATTCTTTCCTGTTTTGTCAAAGATTAGTTGACCATAGAGTTGAGGGTCCATTTCTGTGTTCTCTATTCTGTTCCATTGATCTATATGTCTGTTTTTATGCCAGTACCACGCTGTCTTGATGATCACAGCTTTGTAATATAGCTTGAAGTCAGGCATTGTGATGCCCCCAGCTTTGGTTTTCTTTTTCAACATTCCCCTATTTGGGGTCTTTTCTGGTTCCATACAAATTCTAGGAGTGTTTCTTCCAGCTCTGTGAAAAAAGTGGATGGTATTTTGATAAGGATTGCAGTGAATGTGTAGATTGCTCTGGGCAGCATCGACATTTTTACAATGTTTATTCTTCCAATCCATGAGCATGGAATGTTTTTCCATCTCTTTGTGTCTTCCCCCATTTCTTTAATAAACGTTCTGTAGTTTCGAGAGTACAGATCCTTTACCTCATTGGTTAGGTTTATTCCTAGGTATCTTATGGGTTTTGGTGCAATTGTAAATGGGATTGATTCTTTGATTTCTCTTTCTTCTGTCACATTGTTAGTGTATAGAAATGCAACTGATTTCTGTGTATTGATTTTGTACCCTGCCATGTTGCTGAATTGCTGTATGACTAGAAATTTTAGGGTGGAGTCTTTTGGGTTTTCCACATAAAGGATCATGTCATCTGTGAAGAGAGAGAGTTTGACTTCTTCTTTGCCAATTAGAATGCCTTTTATTTCTTTTTGTCGTCTGATTGCTGAGGCTAGTACTTCTAGTACTATGTTGAAAAATAGTAATGAGAGTGGGCATCTCTCTCATGTTCCTGACCTTAAGGGAAAAGCTCTCAGTTTTACCCCATTGAGAATGATATTCGCCGTGGGCTTTTCATATATGGCTTTTATGATTTTGAGATAGGTTCCTTCTATCCCTATAATTTGAGATGTTTTAATCAAGAAAGGATATTGTTTTTTGTCAAATGCTTTTCCTGTATCAATTGAGAGGATCGTATGGTTCTTGTCTTTTCTTTTATTAATGTGATCTATCACAATGGTTGATTTGCGAAATGTTGAACCACCCTTGCATCCCATGAATAAATCCCACCTGGGCATGGTGAATAATCCTTTTAATGTACTGTTGTATCCTATTGGCTAGTATCTTGTTGAGTATTTTGACATCCATGCTCATCAGGGATATTGGTCTGTAATTCTCTTTTTTGATGGGTTTTTTTCTGGTTTTGGGATCAAGGTAATACTGGCTCATAGAACAAGTTTGGAAGTTTTCCTTCCATTTCTATTTTTTGAGACAGCTTCAGAATAGGTATAATTTCTTCTTTAAATGTTTGGTAGAATTCCCCTGGGAAGCCATCTGGCCTTGGACTCTTGTTTTTTGGGAGGTTTTTGATTACTGCTTCAATTTCCTTGCTGGTTATTGATCTGTTCAGATTTTCTACATCTCCCTGTTTCAATCTTGGTAGTTTCTAAGTTTCTTGGAATGCATCCATTTCTACCAGATTGCCTAATTTGTTGGCATATAGTTGCTCACAATATGTTCTTAAAATTGTCTTTATTTCCTTAGTGTTGGTTGTGATCTCTCCCCTTTCATCCATGATTTTATTAATTGGAGTCCTTCCTCTTTTCTTTTGGATAAGTCTGGCCAAAGGTTTATTGATCTTATTCATTCTTTCAAAGAACCAGCTTCTAGTTTCATTGATCTGTTCTACTGTTCTGGTTTCTATTTCATTGATTTCTGCTCTAATCTTTATTATTTCTCTTCTCCCGCTTGGTTTAGGCTTTATTTGCTGTTCCTTCTCAAGTTCCTTTAGGTATAAGGTTAGCTTATGTATTTGGGATTTTTCTAATTTTTTGAGAAAGGCTTGTATTGCTATGTACTTCCCTCTTAGGACTGTCTTTGCTGTATCCCAGAGGTTTTGAACTGATGTGTTTTCATTCTCATTAGTTTTCATGAATTTTTTAAGTTCTTCTTTATTTTTTAAAGATTTTATTTATTTATTTGACAGAGCGAGGGAGCACACAAGCAGGGGGAGTGGCAGAGGGAGAAGGAAAAGCAGGCTCCCCTCTGAGCAGGGAACCCAATGCAGGGCTCGATCCCAGGTCCCTGAGATCATGACCTGAGCTGAAGGCAGACACTTATCCAACTGAACCACCCAGGCACCCCTCATGGCCACTCTCCTTAGCTGCTGTTAGGATAGCTTCTTTTTCTTTGAGATTTGCAAGCTTCACTGTTATATGTTGGGGTGGTGATCTATTTTTATTGATTTCGGGAGGGATCCTCTCTGCCTCTTTGACTTGAATACTTGTTTCCTTCCCCAGATTAGGGAAATTCTCAGCTATGATTTGCTCAAATATACCTTCTAGTCTTCTCTCTCTCTCTCTCTCCACCCCCTTGGGGATCCCAATAATTCTGACATTAGAACGTTTTATGGCATCATTAATCTCTCCAATCCTTTTTTCATGGGCTACCTGCCTATCTCTGTTTTCCTCAATGTCCTTCCTTTCCATCAGCCTGTCCTCTAGATCACCTCTTCTCTCTTCTGTCTCATTTACCCTAGCTGTTAGAGCATCCAATTTAGACTTCATCTCATTGATAGCAATTTTAAATTTGGCCTGATTAGATCTCATTTCCTCCCTTAGAGATGCTGTACTGTCATTTCTGCTTTTTTCAAGCCTAGCTATTAACTTTATAGTTGCTATCCTGAACTCCATTTCTGACATCTTACATATATCCATATCCATTAGTTTTGTGGCAGAGACCATTGCCTCTGGTTCCTCTTGTTGTGAATTACTCACTCTAGTCATTTTGCCCAAAGAAGGATGGGTGAGTGAATGAGCAGAGTCTAAAATATCAATCACAACCCAAGCAAAATACACCCTAGACAAATCCAAAGCATTTGGAAGCCACAACAGAAAAGCAAACAAAACCAAAATGAAAACAAAAACCAGTGGGGGGGGGGGTACTATAATCTCACAAGGTGGACAAAGCAGGGTCATCCACTTGTTTCTGATTGAATTTTGGTTCCTGATTGAGTATATATATATATATATATATATATATATATATATATATATATATA
>NW_023270825.1:52944362-52986890 GCF_011800145.1 Mirounga leonina | reverse complement strand
TATATATATATATATATATATATATATATATATATATATATATATAAATTGAATAGAGTGAAAAAGGACTAAAATGAAGCATATATCTATAAAATGTAGATTTAAAAAATAGAAGTTAAAAAGCCACTTAAAAACATAAGTTGGTAAAATAAGAATCTAGTTGAAACGGGGAAAAATGTAAAAAAAAGAAATGGAAAATTTTAGACTGAAAGATAGATGAGTCATGAGAAAACAACTGGAGCTCAATATACTATTTTCCCCTGGTGCTGGAGTTTTACAGTCTGTGTGGCTTTTGTTCCCTGGAGGCTTTCCATGCCTGTTCAGACGATCAGAGCAAAAATGGCCATGCCCAGATCTCTAGCCCAGAGATGAAAGATCACAGTCCCCTTCCCTCTTCAATAAACCCTCTGGGGCAACCGTTTTCATTTTTGTGTGTCCCAAACTCCACAGACTCTTGTGGTGCGTGCCCACTACAATCCTCTCTGGGGAATCCCAGGCACCCCTGAGTGCCACTGCCCTCTGTGTCCTTGGGACTGGACATGAGTTGCAGGCTCATGCATGCACCCTGCTCCACTGTTCCCGAATCACAGCTGGGTGCTACCCTACTGTCCTTTCAGGGGCCACCACCACCCTGAGAGCTGTTGCCCAGTTGTGGGCATAGCCATTTTGCCCCTCCCAGGGGATAGTAAATGGCCTGTGCATTCTAGTCCTTTTCAGGGTGCTCAGGCAAAGAGTGGTCACTTGACCACCCAGCTCGTGGTTTACGGCAACCCAAGCTGAAAGTTCCTCCTGGGCTTGCTGACCATAACCAGTTTTCCTACTCCACTGTGTGGGCACTCTACTGATTCAGGCACCCCCATTTGTTCTGTGTCTCCTGGGATCCTGAGACCAAAAAGACCAACCTAGAATTCTGTCTTTTTAATCCCCAAAGCCCCTTTCAGAAAGGAATATCTCTCACTGGAGCAGATTTCTAAGGGTTCCAATTTTATAATCCAGTGTTATATCACTTTCCAGTAGCCTGCTTACAGAGGGTCCCTCCCCCCTCCGTTTATCTTCCGATATCTACCCACAGATTCACAACTCCACGCCTCCTACCTTGCACAAATCAGTCTCTTTTCTCCTTGTAGAGTTCCAGATATATTTTCTTATATATCAGGCTGATTTTGTGGGTGTTCAGGATAGTTTGATAGATATCCAGCTAAATTCAAGGGACCAGATGAAATGAGGTCCCCTACTCTTCTGCCATCTTTCCTCTTCCTAGCTCAATGTCCCTTTTATAAGTGGGTGTGTGGGGGGGAAACACCTAAGATATGTTTGATATCAGATATATACATTTCTATAGATATTTTAGCTCTTTGAATTAGCTACAGTAATTTGGGAAAGAGGTAATTCATTTTGAATGAGTACAATATAAGAGGTATACTGATATGAAAAACTCTGACTATAACTGAGATTACCTAGCTAATTAGTGACTCAATCCAAACATTTAAAAAGGTTAGCCCTTGTTTTCCAAACGTAGCTGATTCTGTGTCTGTAGAGATTGTATAATACACAGCTATGACAATCAAAGTAATCCACTCATCTTGGCAATGCATAAAAAATTCTGGAAAAGAATATGAAAAAAGTCAAAATGGCATAATATGGGCCAAAAAATACTTTGATGGCTAAAGGGAATGAGAGTAGACTATGTAAAACCATTCATCAAGAATTGACATATGTTGTATTCACAGGACATGAGTTTGTTGAAAGTCCTTAGAATTTGGGAAGTTTATGCAGAAGGAGAAATGACAAATTTTACCTTGGAGGACAAAACATCTTGGAAAGTGAAAACACTAATAATGAGATCATTTAGTAATAGTTACCACAAAGGTAGATATTTATCTGAGAGTTACATTATAATTCATATCATGTGCACACAATGTAAGTCTCTTCATAAAGGAATCCTGCAAGATTTTTCTTGGTTTTTGCCCATCCTAGAAAGTGGAACCTAAACTCCAATGGGCAGGTAATAGACAACTATTTAGGCTTTTGCTCTTGTTTGGATGGAATAAAAAATATGGTAGATTTATCATGGTAAAATCCATAGTTTGATTTAAATAAACTTTCCATAATGAGAACATAATTTACATACACACACACACATATATATGTGACTATATGTCATATATATGAATATACATATATATGAATATATATACCTATATACATATGTATATACATACATATACACATATACATATGTATATACATTCATATATATGTCATATATATGATTTATATATAGTAATTTATTTTCACTAGCCCATTTTCAGATTTAATAATTGCATTTTTACCTTGTCATAAACTGGGAGTTTTCTATATTTATTTTACAGACAAGGAAACATAATTCATCAAATGAATGTTGTAAAAATTGGCTGCATTGGTCGAGAATCCCTACTTTTTGCTTTTCTGTCTAGTGCTCTGTTTTTCTTATTATGTGTCCTCTGTCATATATATTCATATATTAGTCATATATATGTCATATATATATATATATATATGACTAATGAGTTCTGGTATCTGACTCCAACTCTGTCTCAGCAAGGGATTTATTCTAATCCTAAACCAGACAGATGATGGAGTTGGGTTAAGGATTAGGCTCTTTGAAAATTAATCTTGAAGTATTTTCTTATTTTTCAAGAACAGGTTTGGGTTGAAATGGCTGCTTGGGCTGGTGCTTGCTGCAGGACATTTTTTTACTTTTATTGAGAAGACTGCCTTTGATAAGGCACGTGTTCAAAGTGCTCTGTGGAATTCTTCTGCTCCCCTTGTTAACTACAGCCCAGAAATGACTACCCAAATCTGCAGTTCTAACCTGAGTGCATTGTTTCTGCTCTCTTTATACCAAAATCTGCAATTTTCTTCTTAGATTGCTAAGTTCTCCCCACCATGGCATCAAAAGGAAAATATTAAAAGCTCTCTTGCTTCAGAGTATGAATTGAAAATGGACCCACATTTGACCATTAATGTACAACATCTTGAATATCATTCTCCTAGAAGGGTTGCTATGGAGTGGTTCAGAACTTTAGTTAATTCATAACCAAGATTATGATGGTTATATATACAAGTGAATTAATCATGGTAAGAACCAACAAATAGAGCCAAACTATTTTTTAAAAAACATTTGTAAAATGCATATTTTTTTTCTGACACAAATTATGTGACAAAGAATTTTGCATGCTCTTTTTAGGAGGTCAATAAACAGTTGGTAATCGAGGTTGTAACAAAAACAGACTTAGCAAAGCCTGAATGTCCATACATTTCTGAAGAGGAACTCCACAAGTTTTTTACCTTCTTATATTTATGTGCTTAAAGCAACTAGTTCTTTAAAGAAACCCTCATCCCCTTGCATGCACTTACATTTTGCATAAGAAGTTTTAGACTCTTTGTAAATAAAGTCTTTAAAAAATAAGCCAGTGGTCCTTCCCAGATATACTTATTATGAAAGAAAAGATGAACTTAGACAAGCCAAGTTTCTTTCAAGTACTTGACAAAGACAATTGTATTTTAATTAGAATTGTGAAAAAGGGAAAATTTTGTGAAATAACCAGTGAAGGTTTAAGTGGTAGAGTATGAGGTCCTTTTGATCCTTTTCCCTACCAAAATTTTGAAATATCTCTTTGTTGTAGTGATCAAGAGAATAAATTAAAGTTATATCTGTGACTATGTTGGCTTAGAAATAAATGAAACTTCAAACAATTGCTTGGTTCAAATAATGTTGCTAAGAATAATATGGCTCTGTATGGTCTTCAGTTATTTTGACCTCATTCTTTCAAATTATTTTTAGAAGTGAAGAGGACTATAGAACAACCTATGACAGAGGACACATAATAAGAAAAACATAATAGAGCACTAGACAGAAAAGCAAAAAGTAGGGATTCTCGACCAACGCAGCCACTTATTTACAACATTCATTTGATGAATTATGTTTCCTTGTCTGTAAAATAAATATAGAAAACTCCCGGTTTATGACAAGGTAAAAATGCAATTATTAAATCTGAAAATGGGCTAGTGAAAATAAATTACTATGCAAAAGCATAAACACTGTTATTATCATCATCTTTATCAACTGCTTTCTGAACAGTCCAGCAAAGTAACCAGTTGGTCAACCAAAGATGAGTTTGTTGCTTACTGCAGTAATGGACAACACCATTGACAATCTTACTAGTATCTCTAAAAGGTAGTTAGTGGGTATTTATAAAGATTAGACTTTGATTTAAGGTGGATCTTTCAATGCAGCATTCTCAAATTCATGACATAATAACAGAACTGATAGAGTGATAAGGGTTTTGAAGGTGTCTTGATAAGTAACCATTCATTTGATAAGAGAAAGGTACTGCCTGTGTTGGAAATGTGAAAGTCTTCAGCAGGCTCTGAAATAGGAATAAAAACTCAGACTTGGACAAGCTCTAAATGTGCACAAATTCTAGTGACTACCTCACTCTCTAATCCAAGTATCTTCCCATAAATAGAATTATCACTAAGAAAGGGAAAAATATAAAGGTCAAGAATAAATGTTACTCATTTTAAAGAGATTGTTATTTAACAAGAGCTTTTTATATCAAATTCATGAGTTCATATATATTTTATTTATGGTTAATTCATGCAAATGATGAATTAAAATTAATTTAAGGGGCGCCTGGGTGGCTCAGTTGGTTAAGCGGCTGCCTTCGGCTCAGGTCATGATCCCAGGGTCCTGGGATCGAGCCCCACATCAGGCTCCCTGCTCAGCAGAGAGCCTGCTTCTCCCTTTCCCTCTGCCTGCCGCTCTGCCTACTTGTGCTATCTCTCTGTCAAATAAATAAATTAAAAAAAAATCTTTAAAAAAAAGAAATAAAATAAAATTAATTTAAAAGAAAAAATATCTCTATGAAATGTTTTATAACTCATTGGTTTGATCTTGATTTGTATTCCATTCAGGAAAAGTTTTTCTATATCCATAAAAAAATAAACATTTTGATTACAGAAAGCTAGAAGTTTTTACTACTAATTACTGCCTATAATTAAGCAAGCTTATTTTAGAACTTACCTGAGTAAGATGATAGTTATGGATCAACTGATTTTAAGAAAATTTGTGAACTATAAAAGGACCATATAAAATATAAAGTGAAAATAAAACTGAAAATCTGTTGTTGAATTTGCATATCAAGCAGAGTAAGAACAATTTTAGTTTTCTATATTTAGAGACACACTTTGAGAGAAAATCAAAGAGCAATTAGGATTATCACCAAAGTTATAAAAATCCATTATTTATATGTTCATTATACGAAACCAAGAGATGCTCTCTTTGGTGCTGCAAAATAATATATTCTTCCTGAGAATACAGAAAATGAAATATCTTAAAGTCATATATTTTCCTAATTTTGATATTTGTTCAAATATTATGTTATTTTTCTTATAGTAACAGAAAAGGTGATTGCTAAAAGATTATTTTTATTGTATGTCTGTGATAGTAAGGAGCTGTCTATTTTAAGGGGTCAGGAAGAGAGAGCTATAGAGAAAATCTACTTTGGAATATCAGAACATGTTTAAAGAAAGTATTTGATAACCAGAGTAACGTAAAATATATCAAAAATTAAAATAGTACATTTGGGTTGGAGAAACACTAAAATATGATTCACTCTGATTTTTCATTTTTTGCATGTGAATTGTGTTTCTAGCTCTATGAAGGAGAACTTAATCTTCTAAGTGTAATTCAACTTTCGTTTATATACATAATATCAGATAAAGCAATGATAAAGCAATGGTTTTCAACTAAGGGACTCTTACTTATAGGTATGAACAAAAGTAGTAATGGATCCACAAACTATGTGAAAACTTACAGAAGCTTAATACAATTCATGAATTTACATTCAAACAGTGGAACAAAAATTATAAAATTACTAATGGTGTCTGTGACAAGCTGATAAGAAAAAAAAATTTTTCTTCTTTTTGCTGTTTACATATATTTCAACTTATATTTAGGAATCCTTTGGTATTCTGATAACTATTTTTAAATTTAATTTTGTTTATTTAAAAACAAAAAAAATAAGTTAAAAAATATAAATCCCTGACCATTTAGGAATAACATAAAATATTAAATCAAGTAATAAATTTATTAAATAAATAAGAGTCAATTTAAAAAATAAAGCATGAGTAGCATGAATAAGTGAAGGAAAGAAAACATAAATGATAAAAACATCCTTGGTGGAAAAATTTGGCTAAATAATGTAAACATAAATAAATATAGATTTAATATAGTGGCACTATTTCTGGTTTTGATTTTTACTTATTTTGAATTTTTTAAAAAATCAGTAATAATTATACCATTTTATAGCTACACTTGTCACTTTTCTATGTTCTTCAATTTTTGGTGTTTTAAAAGTATGCACACAATTTCTGTGCTTCTTCCCTCTACATTCTATTTCACTCACATGATAACATTTCTTAACTTCAACTACCATTCACAAAGAAACACAATATATGTATTTCCACTTTTAACACACTTCTTGGCAGAAACAGTTTTGCAGAGAGGCCAAAGACCTGGAGTGTCTCTCCCTTATTTAGTGCGTTGATGTTGGTCAGACAGGGGCTGCTGAGTTTCAATGCCAGTTATAGCCAGGCATTACTTTAGTATATCTGTGGGAGAGTATTTAGACTTGGTAGCATTTGGAGAACATTTTTTTTAAAGATTTTATTTATTTATTTGACAGAGAAAGACACAGTGAGAGTGGGAACACAAGCAGGGGCAGTGGGAGAGGGAGAAGCAGGCTTCCCGCCCAGCAGGGAGCCAGATATGGGGCTCGATCCCAGGACCCTGGGATCATGACCTGAGCTGAAGGCAGATGCTTAATGGCTGAGCCACCCAGGCACCCTTGGAGAACATTTTAAAGTTGTTTTTAAATTGTTTTTGTTTTTAAAACCTATAGCTGTTTCTGAGCATTTCAAGTTTCATGAATAAGGCAAAAGTCAGAATACTCAATAACGACATACTACGTACAGACTTCATAATATTGGTCATGCCTTGGTGTTCTCAAAAGAAATTACAAGGTCATTACATTATAGTGTCACATTTAGCTTGATAATTTTAAATATTTTTGACAGAATTGTTTACGAATCTAATTAGGTATTGTTTTTATTTTTATTTTTATTTTTTTATTTATTTTTTTAAAGATTTTATTTATTTATTTGAGAGAGAGAGAATGAGAGACAGAGACCACGAGAGGGAAGAGGGCAGAGGGAGAAGCAGACCCCCTGCTGAGCAGGGAGCCCGATGCGGGACTCGATCCCGGGACTCCAGGATCATGACCTGAGCCGAAGGCAGTCGCTTAACCAACTGAGCCACCCAGGCGCCCAGTATTGTTTTTAATTTCATAACTTAGCTGACAAAGATTTTTATCATGAGAAGCTGAAAATTCGGCTCTAATTGTTTTTTTGTTGGGCTTTCATTACAGACACTTTCCTTCCTCGTTTCCAACCTGAGACCACACCTCTCATTTGGCTTTTGGAAGCATACATTCTGTGATTTCCAGACATGAAGGGCACTTTTTTTTTCAATTTTTTTCAAGTCTTCAAGTGCTTAATCATTCAATTATTTAAACAAGGAAATAAAAATATTGAAGATATTGAAGATATTGAAGATAAAGAGATTTGTACCTTAAAACTCAATCTCAAGCATCAGATTTTAATTTGAATATTTAGCGTATCTCTGGTGCTAAAATAAAATTCTATTCCTATGTTATTCTTTAGAACAAGTTTTTATCATTTCTCTGAATTTAATATACATGATTTTTCCTTTAAACAAATGGTTTTGCTAATGGAGTAAGGACAGCTACTTGCTTTTTCTCCTTTACTTGCTGCTATGAGTATTTGTTTATTTTCAGAGTAAAGATCTGTGGCATTCACATTTATGAAGACAGTCTGGGCTCTCTGATCACTTTCTAAATTTGTAACACTGGTAAATTCACTCAATTTCTCCTAACCTGTTTTTTTCTTTCTTTTTCTTTTAATCTGTTAAATGGGTATGATCATAGGACATATGCACTTTGTAGGGTGGTGATAGGAGATAAGATAATGTATGTAAAGCATTTAGCAGAGGGTTCAATAAATGTGAGTAATTTATTAGTACTAACTATAATATTAGTTATATAATAAATAGTTCATTTATTTGTGATTTATTTAGTACTTTTGTGTTAGGTAGTGATAGATCCAGCAAAAGAAAGATAAGATATAGTCAATCAAAAAGAGAGATAAGAAGCCCAAAAAGGACAGCATTACTGACTTCACAAACTTTTCTGGAGCTCACCATGACACAGCTACATGGGAGAAATCAAGGACACATAAAAATGACCCCCTTATCACATGCCAACAACAAAAAATCGGACTCAACATTTGACCAGTCTATGCATTTAGTTTTTGATTTACCAAACATTTGACTGATAGGTTTAATCATGTTGTTCTCTTCTAGATGCTTTGTTTTAAGGTAGACATGCTCACAGTCATTTCTAAATTTAATCTTTTTCACATCTGTGGGGTTTTGGTTGGAAAGTCAGAGTGTTGGTTACCTTCTAAGACTATATAAAGATACACATGACAATATTTAGATATGTATCAATTGCCTCCGTTTCTAAGCAAAGGGCACATTTGAAAACCAAGTTTTCATGCTCAAAAGCAATCTTTCTAAAGTCATAATGCCTACTGCCTACTACATGCAAAGTAATAAATGATACATGATTAATATGATAAATATTTGTGTAAGAATGATCAACTACTAGATTTAATAATAGTGGTTGTAGGAAAAAATGAAATTTTAAAAATGTGTCAAACACAAATCATATGTTCATGTTTTTAAAAAATATTTTATCAAAAACTAATGATGTAATATATGGTGATTAACATAACATAATAATAAAAAAAATTTATCCTCATAGTTTATGACCAATTTTCCATTATGTAGGTATGTTAATAGTTGACACTCAGGGCTTAAAAAAATCAATATACAATGAGATTTGAAACTTCAGCAAACTAGCAGGAGTTTCTACGTAAGAGCTATTGATAATGCTTTAGGGTATTATTATCAAGCTTCCAATCATAGGTTAAAGATCCCCACCTTCATCAAATCACATAAGAAATTAATAGAGATATAGTAGTGTGCATTCTTTAAAGATAGTTAAGAAATATGCTGAAGCAAAAGCATCCAACTTCAGTGCAATTAACAGTACAGTAACCTCTGGATCAGGAAAGTTTAAAGTCAATAGCTGAGAACCACTTGAAAGTACAGTGATTGATTTTGCTTGCTCTGGACTATAGGGGAATGATTGATCTATGCTTTATTTTGTGCTAGCCTTTTCTCTATTGCAAACCTAATGAGGCATAAGGGGTGAAGTGAAAATGGAAACAATAGAAATAGATTTGTGTCTGCATGGGGCCAACAAGACAGTGATGAAATAAAAAATTAATCCGACCAGCTATTTGGTATCAAAATGCTACACTCTCAAATGTCTAGAATTTTTTTCCAAAATTATTACTTTTTTACATTTTAGCAGTTCAATCCTCTTTGATCAAACATGTTGTAACTGAGTATCTTCTTCTATGAACCTAGAACTGGCAGATTTCATTTAATACATTTTACAGAAGCATCATTAAAATTGAAGATTCTCTTGCCAGAAAATATAAAAATATACTCTTGGCTGTCTGCTATAAACATTTGTGAGAATCAATTTTGTTGGTAAATACTTGTTTCGATGATTTATTGAAGAGGTTAAAAATAAATGATATTTGGAAAATCATGGAACCTAGTAGGTCCAAGACTCCATTGGGCTCATATAGGCTTTCAAACCATAAGCAGATGATACCTTGAAATTTGAAACTAGACATATTTACAACTAGAAAAGTACATTTAAATGGCTTTGTGGAGGTGGTAGTTAAGATGTAAATAAAACATTTCTTGGAAGAAATAATATATTAAATGTAATTGGTCACAAAGAAAGAAAGATTTGACGTGGCTAATAAAAATTGTTGCCTTTGTCTCTGGAGTGGTTTTATAGACACAAGTTACATTATTTTATTCATTCAGTAAACATTTATCGTGTTTCCTACTCCTTCAGCTAATTAACTTCTACTCAGCTTGTGGAATTCAGCTTATATAATATTTCATCACAGTAATTTTTTCAGACCTTTCTATGTCAGGTCCATCCCGCATTTTATATCCTTATTATTCTCTGTCTTTCCTTGCACTTACCATAATAGTAAAGGTAAATAATTGTGTGATAAGTATACACACACACACACACACACAGAATGAAGGAAAAAATATTTTCCTTATTTACATCTATACCTCCAGCAGCTGGAACAGGGCCTTTCACTTAATAAACACTAAATTAACTCTGTATTATCAGTAAGTGAGTAAATCTGCCAGATATAATTATAGGCACTAAAGTTAGAGAGTCAAATAAGGTATGAGCATGTCCTCAGGAAGAGTAGATGCTGGGAGAGAGTGAGAGAAGTAAATGAACAATTATAGCTCAATGAAAGCATGAAGATGAAAGGATCCACTGGACTTCAGTTTAGAGGGAAGTCTGAGGGGACAAGATGAAACTCTCTGTAAAAGACAGAAAGCAGGCATTCCTGGCTGAGGGACAGCTTGCATAGGATGGAGCACATGAACCTTGTAATACTCGGTTCGTCCGGAAACAGAAACGGAGATGGAGCTAAAAGTTAATTGAAGAGTCAGACCTGTGAAATGAGAGAAAGGGATGCAGGACCAGGCAGGGGAAATGAAACTGCAATAAAAGCCTGGCAAAGTCTCCGACAGGCTAACATGAAGCCTGGAGCAAAGATTCCTAGTTAGAGAGTCCTGCAACAGGCGGAAGCGGTCAGGCACTGGTACCACGGTCTTACTCAGCCATTGGCCAGGGCCACCAGAAGAGTCTGACTCTGCTCAAAAGCTGAGGCAGACAGGAGGTGCAGCTGGGCGCTCTGCACGCTGGGCAGTGAGGCCTCCCTTGGAAGGACTCCCTATCTAGCCTTAAGCATCACTGGTGTAGGCAGCAACTGTCTGGTCCATACACATGTAGGGTGTGCGTGTTAGCACAGAGCAAGGCATGAGGAAGGGCCAGAGCCACGACTTGAAGGGCTTGTGCAGGTCTCAGGATTTTGGATCTTATCCCACAGGCAGTGAGGGTCATTGGAATGTTTTAAGTAAGGAAGCAATGGGATTTGCAGATTTGCGTTCTGAATCTTCTCTACAGCACTGAAATGAAACCTGAATGCAAGGCCATTGGTTAGTAGGTGCTGGAGAAGCCCCAGTGAAAACTTGAACAGAGAGCCCGATGTAGAAATGGGGGGCAGAGAATTAGAGAGGGTCTAAGTAGGCAGGCACTCCTGCCTGTGATGATGGATTAGAATTGAGGAGTAAGTAAGAGCAAGGAGGCTGGGACACCTTCTAATTTTCTATGACATACAATTTCTGTACGCTCTGAGAATATGCTTTAAAGGAAATAATAAAATAAGGCTCACTGCAAACTTCTACCACTCAAAAAGTTAAGTTGTCTAATTATCTCAGCCAGATCCTTGATCATCTCCCTGTAATCTAGTTCTTGCTGTGATTACACAGCACTGTGTCTCAGACTGGTGCCAATTGTCAAACAAAGAAATACAGACTATTAAATGTGATTTGGAGCATGGGGGTGGGGAGTCCCAGGATCTCAGTCTCAAAGGGAAGCCTTAGACTGGTGGGTAGAGAATGTAAATGCATAGAGTTAAATATTAAAAATAATAAAAACACAAGGAAACAAGCAAAGACACTCCCCCCCACCACACACACAAACATAAAATGGAGCGCTATGTGTCATAGTTATTGGCACTGAATTTGAAAGCAAAATAAAAATGCCAATAATTAATATTAGGTTATAATGTTATTTAAACTAAATATTTAATAAAACCTTTATACACAGAGTACCCAGGTGAATTAAATATGCACATAAGGCCATTTACTCCCTGATTCCAGGATACTTATCCAGCATCATTCTAAAAAAGAAAAAAAAAAAGCATATTCACACCTCTGATTTTATTTATATTTTGTGGTGCTTCTTCTCTCCTCTGTCCTCAACTTCTTACTCATTCAACTTTGTTGAGCCCAAATTTCACATTTTCTGGGAGTTTGTCTCTCATGTTCTCCAATGCAATGAATCAATTATTCATTCATGTCTGCCTCTTCCATGGACATTTACACATACAGGTATGCATGTGGATATGGATGTAAATATAGGTGTTTAATTAAAAATTCTCAAAAAATTCACTGTTGTATTTCCTGGGTCTAGCAACACGTTTTGAAAAATAATAGTTACTAATTTCAATTAATTTTATTCCATTGGAGATTATCACTTGATCATATTAAGTAGTACAAAAAACTATGAATGAAATAGAATGTAAAGATAGAGGGGGGAATGAAAATAAGAATAGAAGAAGATTTCACTGCTCTTATTACAGAGTTTGGGAATTCTTTACCCCTGACTTAATAGGTCTAAAACCTAGTAAATCCCTTAAGATTAAATAAAGATAAAGCTTTCTTTGGGATGTGTGGGTGGCTCAGTTGGTTAAGTGTCTGCCTTCAGCTCAGGTCATGATCCCAGGGTCCTAGAATCAAGTCCCATATTGGGCTCCTTGTTCAGCAAGAAGCCTGCTTTTCCCTCTGCCCACAAGCTCCCCCTGCTTGTGCTCTCTCTCTCTGACAAATAAATAAAATCTTAAAAAAAAAAAAAAAGACAAAGCTTTCTTCAAAAGTTTTTCTAGCTTCTTAGATTGAAATAATTCTTTAAACTCCCATATAATTTCAAATTTTTTTGCTTCAATAACTCTATCTTTATCTCTGTTACTTATATTTCTCTCTCTCTCTCTATGTGTATACTTTACTTATAATAGTCGCTTTTCTTGGTAGATTGGATCATAAAATCCTTGAAAGCAGGTTTCTTATAGAATCCATTTGTTTGTACCACTGCCTAGTACAATGTGCTGTGATATATATCAGTCTTAGGTATTTGATAAATGCATTAATGAAATCTAATTTTCTCTACTGGAGTATTTTCCAACATAAGATGATATCTAAGCCAGGGTCTTCCAACCCCAGCACTATTGACATTTTGGGCTTTCTAAAGATCTCACTGATCATTTGGAATTTGTTGGCTGACCTGTGTCATTGTACAAAGTTTAGTTGCACCTCTGCCTCCATCCACTAGATGCCAGTAGTTCCCAGCTTCCTCCTAATGGTTGGAAAACCACAAATGTCTCCAGACGTTGTCACATACTCTGTAGAAGAGTAGGCAAAATTGTTGAGAACAATTGATTAAAAAGATGAAATTGCAATTGTATAATACTTTCAATTTAGATAGGCAATAATCACTCATTGACCCTAGTATCATGCAGGGGACATGTAAATAATGTGGGGGTCCATGAAATTGCCAATAGGTATTTACCTGGAAAATGAGAAAACATGAAGGACACAGAAACTCAATTTGAGAACACTACTGCTATACATTCTTTAAATAGTAAACATTTTTGATAGTGATATAAACTGACACAAAGAATATTTTCAGGGTCAGATTAAGAGCTTTGTGATTGGATTTATTTGTATGTTAAAGATAGCAAAATTTACCCCTGACCTATATAAACCATCAACCAATATGGAAGAATATAAGTGTAAGCACTCAGCACTAAAGGATAATATTTTGACTATATCTTCACACTTATATATACATATATATATGTATATATACAAAATTTTGAGAGTTAGCATTTTGCTTCATACCTTATTATATAAACTGGATGGTTTCTGCCATTAGTAATCTGAATGATTTATTTTATTTATCAAATACTCACTAAGCACCTTTTTTTTTTTCAGAAGTACTGTTACCAGCATATAGCTAGATAAACATGACCATAGTTCTCAAGGAGCTTATATTTAGTGGAAATAAGCTATCCTATAAAATAAAGTAGCAATATAATGTACTTTGTTCTGTGATACAGTGAAAACGTTGTAGAGGTATAGAAAAGACACTTTTAGCTCAGTCATAAAGGCAGTGTAGGAGGTACCTGATAGTTTTTAAGCAGAAGAGTGATATAGTTATGAATGTGTTGTAGATAAAGCCTCAGTGCAGGAGGCAAGGAAACCGCTTCAAAGCCTTTTAAAATAATCTAGATAAGATAGTTTAAGGGCTATAACAGGCCAGTGGTAGAAGGGTGGGGGAAAAAAGACAAGACAAACTTGAGAAATACTTAGAGACAAATATCATTAGGCTTTCATTAATGGCATAATGTAAAGTTTGGGGACATAAGGAATTTAGATTGTCTCCCCAGATTTTAGCTGTAGGTGACTGAGTAGTTAGGTGTACCACTAATTGATAAGAGAAGAAGATTTAGGGGAAAAAGATTATGGATTCCTTGAATCTCTATTGGCAACAGTGCACATGACTGAGGCATTTTACCTGGTCTGGGTTTAGGACACTTAGAAGCAGATAAGGCAAATATTAAGACTGATTCAAGGTTAGGATGTTTTGTTTTGTTTTGTTTCTTCGCCCAGATGGAGGAATGGATGGAGACTGGAGAGATTTCAGAGTGATTGTGAGAAGGTGTGCTAGGTGATGAATCAAGGGTCTTAGGCTGTCTAAAAAAATGAAATAATAAAGCTCCTCTTAGACCCTGAGAAGATTTTGGGATCCACTGATCAATACAATGGAAGTTTATAGAATTTCATAGAGTGGACGCACTATATGTTGTGGTATAAAAGGTTTGGATGGGAAAACAATTTCTTTTCAGCAAGTGAGACACTAAATTTAAGATTTATGATTTATAATAGTATTAGGTGGCAACAAGATTTATGCTGTCATCATGGGTGTGAGCAAGGAATGGAGTCAAGGTAGTTAGGAAATAGAAGATATTGTTTGAATAAAACATCCATTTGAGACTTGCACTAAGCTAGTGTTATGGATTTAGAGTTAGAGTTAAAAAAAAACTAATAATCAATGTTTTCAATTCCTGACCAGATCTTCAGTATTAAAGAGGAGTAGAAAAACCATATGGAGAGGACTTCCAAAGAAAATGATAGTTGTGTTTATTCCCTCAGTAAAAGAAGAGAAATAATTTAGAACTTGCACTCAGCACTGAAGAGGTATTCAAGGAACTGCCATGAGGGAAAAATATCTTCCATTTGAGAGAATGACAAACTTCTCATGGGCTGAAAAAAAATTATGGGAAGAATCAAAACTGAAGCAACACTTGCTCACTGATATGAACTAACATTGACTTTACTATTTCACATTCAATTAAATGCTATTTGGGAGCTACTATATAAAGAACCTGTCAGAATGTTCTTTAAAATAAAACCAAGACTTGGAAAGCACAATAAAATTCAATTTGTCCTGATCAAAAAACAAAGCAGATTTGGAGAGAAAATTTGTCATAAATGGTAGAGAAGAGTGTCCAGTTTCATGGTGCAATTTTCTTATAAAGTATTTAAGTTCCTTAAGGTTTATATAAAGATCATCAAAACCCCATTTGAACATGCTTCTCTGTTTCACAGTACTGGGATGCTTCTCTAGTAATAAACTTGCTTTAAGATCCTTGGGATCAATAAGCAGTTGAAATGTTAGGAATATTTCAAGGCATGGTAGGTAATCAAAATGAAGACATTGACTAGAGGAAGCATTAAAGCAATTAACTGTGAGTGGGACAAGCAAGTGAGAACAGATTAAAATAGACTTTACACCTAAGATAGTGTACTCATATCTACAAAGTCTTTTAATAACACAAATTATTGGCGGGTTGCTAAAGGTAACTGAGTTACTACAGCTATGAAAGTTTAATGCAATCTGAAAGAAGACCACATTTTACACTAGTCTTGTGGGCAGTGTATGATCCT
Source organism: Mirounga leonina (assembly GCF_011800145.1). Classification (NCBI taxonomy): domain Eukaryota; kingdom Metazoa; phylum Chordata; class Mammalia; order Carnivora; family Phocidae; genus Mirounga; species Mirounga leonina. The sequence goes on along the minus strand of NW_023270825.1, from coordinate 52,970,959 downwards.
GGCATATTTTTCCAAAACTCAAAAATGGTACTAAAAAACCCAGTTGCAATAGTCATAGCTTTACAATTTTATTTATTCACTTGTTTATTTAATCCTTCTGAAGAGCCCATGAAATAGAGCCAGTAGCATTCCCATCACATAGCTTGAAAAAGAGAATTTTCATGATTTTTCCAAGGTTGCACAATTAGAAGTTCCAAGATTAAATGCAGGTTTCATTATTTGACTTGTAGCCCAAACTAATGAACACCTTACTTATGCTTAAACCTCAACAGTTCTTTGCAGTTATCATTTTGCCAACTTACATTTTTGTTCTTTCTATAATTTACATTAACACTAGGAAGGCTCATCACTACACCAACAAGAGAAAGGAGATGGTAAAGAGTAAGAAAATGAAACAATAGATTTACCTGTAAAACATCTTATCATGGACTCATTTTTAGATGCTTCATTCATAAAAAAGGGGGATATAATTTTATTGGAGAATTCAGATCAGGCCTTCACAATCTCTAACTGCTCAGTCACGAGGAAAAGATTCCACACTCAGAACACTCGGAAACCCTTTTTCTTACGCTCTTCATTATTTCTTTCAACATATATTTATTGAGCACCAATGTGTCAGATAGTAAACAAATGTCCCTTACATTCATTTTTTACAAGGGAAGGATACAGAGACGATAAAGAAGTGGATGACTAATACATATATGTGAGATGGTGATAAGTATATGGGAGGAAAATAAAGAAGGAGAATAAACAGGGTTAAAAGGGGGTGTTGTGGGGTGCCTGGTGGCTCAGTTGGTTAAGTGATTGCCTTCGGCTCGCATCAGGCTCCCTGCTCAGCGAAGTCCAATTCTCCCTCTCCCACTCCCCCCTCTCATGCTCTCTCTCTCTCTCTCTCATTCTGTCTCTCAAATAAATAAATAAAATCTTAAAAAAAAAAAAAAAAAGGAAAGGTGCTGCAATTTTTAAAAAGGGCAAACCTTAACGAGAATGTGACATTTACCTGAAGACCTAAAGGAGTTGAGATAATGAGTCATACCACAGATGAGTAGAAAAGATTACAGGCAGAGCAAACAGCAAACACTAAAGTCCTGAGGCCAGAGTGTTCCTCTTACCTCCCGAAGAGAGGAGGACAGGATGGTGGCATGCAGAGAAACAGGAAGAGTAATAGGAGACAAGACAGAGAGCTATGTGTGAGGGGTAACAAGCCCCATCTCCAAGGGCCTCTCAGGCCCATTTTCATGAATTTGTCTTATACTCAGAGATAGGAAGTCATCGGAAGGTTTTGAGCTGGAGTAACACAATCGGACATATTTTAGCAGGCCTCTTTGTTTAGAATAGACTATCAGAAGGAAGGGCAGAAGGAAAGAGCTAAAGACTGCAGCAAGAGCCCAAGCAAGTCATGCTGACGTTTCAGATTAGAGTAGTTAACAGTGGAGACAAAGAACAGCCGGCCTTAGCCGGCCTCTGCATAAATTGTGAAGGGAGAGCTATCAGGGCTGGATAAGGGATTGCCTGTAGCTTCTGAGAGAAAGACAGGATTAAAAACCGACTACATTTATTGGCCTGAAGAATTAGGATGAAGCTACCATTAAATGAGGTGGTTAAAGATAAAGGGCTATCATGTAGACTCCGAGTGCTGAGTGCTTCTTGTCCATAGTAGTATTTTAGAATCACCTGCCTTTTTATGTCTCGATTTTTGGTCTTCATATTGTTGGTTTGGTGCCATGTTATATCAAATCATCTCATGCACTATGTCCATTAATAATGAATACCCCCATTCTTTTCACATTTCTTCAGTATGATCATATAATAAATGAATAATGATATTTTAACTCATGTTTGCTTTTGCAGTTTGAAAAGTCTATGATAATTTTAGTCTCACCAGCGAATCAGCCTCTCTCAATCATAATTGTCATTCTCTTTATTTTACCCATCAATTTAGCAATTTTTAGAGATTAGTGAAATGTTAACTTGCTAATTTTAAGTTTCCCGAACTTCCCAAGTAAGAAGATGCATAGAAGGATGCAGATAGCTCTGCGATATGTTACAATATACTCACCTTTTTTTTTCTTTTTTGTCTTCATTAAAGAGCAATGATGAGTTTTGGAAATAATATTCTAAATGACTCTAGTCATGAACAAGAAGGAGGCAAATGATATAGATAAAGGACTGAGGACACTGAAGTTAAGTTAGCCCCTATCCATTATTGAAGAGCTGAATCCTTAGGTATAGAGTCACATAATCTAGCTGATCCTCAGCTTTCATTATTATTACCATGCATTTGTTGTACATTTTTAATTACTAAGATAATATAAGAAAAATATCTCATGACACCTGAAAAATATAAAGGGCTAAACTAATGTTAGCTTATAATTCCCACAGCTTCAAAAAAACACAGACCCAACAAATGTAAAAAGATTTAGATCACTGGAAAAGAAAAAAAAAAGATAGGTGGTATATAACTTCTGGTATGAACCACTTATACTCTATTCCTCTTCTTTATACTTCTTTATGTTTCATGAAAGCTATTCACTCCCCAATACAAATCATTTCACAAATGCCATTTCTACATGCTTTGAGACAGAACTCTTGCATTTACAACTTTTAGCACAACTATTTGGCCATGAGCAATCACAAGAATGAAGCAAATGGCAAAGAATGTTCACTACCAGTTACTCTCATCATACTGAACAACCACAGGCACTTTATCTATTTTTTTTAGATTATTTATTTATTTATTTTAGAGAGTGAGTGAGCATGCACGTGAGCGGGGTTGGGGGGGTAGGGGCAGGAGGAGAGAAGCTCAAGCAGACTCCCTGCTGAGCATGGAGCCCCACGTGGGGCTTGATCTCATGACCCTGAGGTTATGACCTGAGCCAAAATCAAGAGTCCGACCCTCAACCGACTCTACCACTCAGGTGCCCCTATAGTCTATCTTTTTTTTAACCTGAAAATTATTCCATGTTATTAAAAAATTAACTATGTGAAGAGTGTAGGCAAACTGAAGAAACTAAAAATGTTTGTACATATGTATTTTTGCAGCACTGTACTTATATTTTTAATGATTGGGAAACAAAACAGTATTGTAGTAGGTAAACATAAATCACACAGATGTAATAATGAAATGTACTTTTACAATTTTACTATATCAGAACAAAAATTACCAATACAGAAATCAGAAAACAAATGTGATTTTCAATTTCAATGACAAATTTTATATTGTAGGATTCAGGCAAACACAGGAATACATTTCTTACAACTATGTAATGTTGTTAAAGTAGGTATTAGAGGACAGATTGAGAAATATCATGAAAATTTTAAGTCATTTTTCGGATTCATTTATGCATTATTTTCTACAAAATGTTAACAACTAAGGTATTTACTTCTCAATAGTAATGCTGCTAAAAAGTTTGATATAGTAGCTTTGACAAAATCAGGCCAAAAGAGCCATATAAGATCACTGCAATGCTTCCTATTTGTTTCTTCTAGCCACAAGAGTTTTTAATAATGATATTAATTTTTAAGTGCTCCCAAAAGTTACTTTCCAAAATGTACACTCCTTGCATTAAATGTAAGTCAAGAATACTATATTTATAATTTACAAATATACAACTCAAATTTTATCCTTATGTCTGCTTGAAAAATTTGACCAAAATTTACCTATCATTGGAATCTACGTAATCATTATCACAAAATTTGTTAATAGATATGAATACAAGTATGTAAGAAAGAGCAATTACTGCCATTTCATCCCAAGTTTGTGCTCATTTTTTCATAGCAAAAGCTATTTAAAAGACACCCAGACATCTTTCCCTCAAAACTATGTTCCTCACAACGAGTAAGAGTCCTTTCACAATCTAGTACTAAATTCACATTTAGATTGAGCAACTATTCATTACTAAAGGCAAAATATATGTTGGTGAAGTAATACATTTATTATTATTATCAATTTACATATTTAAACAACTTAGCTGATTTTTTCCACTTTAACTTAGCATCTCATTGTAAATATATTATTTTAAATAGAAAGTGAGATATACAGAACACGAAAACCCTGCACAGTAATAAGAATAAATACAGAAAGATGCTTAAGAGAAAAACAAACAAACATGAAAGGCAATTTTTTCTACTTTATAATCTTGTCTAGATCTAGCTGTGCCTCCCCCTGCCCCCAACACCAAAAGGAATTTCAATCACGTAATTCCTTTACTAATGTTTTTTTCTTAGGCAAGGTACCCATATAGCAATGTCTGAGATGAAAGCATGTTTGTAGGAGCAGAAATGAGGGACTGAGGGAGTGACACAGGGAAGGAAGAGATGCTTATACATGGTTGCATTACTGACTTAGCCGCCACTGTGTGTGTGATCCATTTTCACCTGTTGAGGACCTGTTGAGGAGCCTTAAGCAAAGTACTATACCTTGGCTAACCGAACATAATAAAAAAAAAGAAAAGTATCTTAGAACCAAAGCCTTCCAAAGATGATAAAAAGAAATATTTATTTGGGGGCGCCTGGGTGGCTCAATCATTAAGCATCTGCCTTCGGCTCAGGTCGTGGTCTCAGGATTCTGGGATTGAGCCCTGCATCAAACTCCCTGCTCCGCGAGAAGCCTGCTTCTCCCTCTCCCACTCCCCCTGCTTGTGTTCCCTCTCTCACTGTGTCTCTCTCTGTCAGATAAATAAAATCTTAAAAAAAAAAAAGTTTTTTATACAACCCACTTTGTGTCCCATTCAGATATGTTTGTGTATGTGTATGTATATACATATATATATATATGTTTTCCATTAATCCCAATCCATCCTATAATCCCTTTCAGCCAGATTCAAATTTTATGAGATTTCATAAGAGATAATTATTATAACTAATTATAGTCCCTGATCCTGCAAGTTACCCTGAGGCCTTAATTGATATTCACCATATTCCTCTCATCCTTCTCTACTATGCTTTCTAGATTTCCTGATTTTTCTTCTTCTTTTTTTTAATTTTATTTATTTATTTGACAGAGAGAGACACAGCGAGAGAGGGAACACAAGCAGGGGGAGTGGGAAAGGGAGGAGCAGGCTTCCCACAGAGCAGGGAGCCCGATGCGGGGCTCGATCCCAGGACCCCGGGATCATGACCTGAGCCAAAGGCAGACGCTTAACGACTGAGCCACCCAGGCGCCCCAGATTTCCTGATTTTTCATTTCTCATATCAGCTGGTTCAGTGTTTTTGTTTTGTCTGTTGATACAACTCAGAACATCATCCTTCAAGGAATCCCTCAATTGCCTTGCCTTTTTGAGGCCATGGTTGCTGCAAGTGCAGACCAAGAGAAATTAGGATGAATGGAGCCCACCCTACATCCACTTTTTGGTTTCCAGATAAGTGGGTTTTTTGTTTTGTTTTGTTTTGTTTTGGATGTAGCATGCCATATCATTCATTGGTTCAACATTGATACCACATTCTAGGAGACAGAGCTCCAACCCTCAGTTGTAGTCACTGACCTGGCATCTTAGCTGAAACTTTATGAGGTCAATCTATAGTTCTATCAATCTAGATGTTTCTTAGTAATGAGATATATGGGAGGACTAGTGGAGCTAGGGCTATTTCCTATATTAACCCTCTCACCAAAAGCAGAGCCTGAGACCAAGACCTATAGTAAGGTGGTTTTCTGGGGGATTTTTGTTTGTTTGTTTTTGTAATGCTAGGGAGTTGGTGAAAAGGAGTGAAAGCCAATATAAGTATGGTTATGATGCTGGCTACACTTATGGATACCAGCAGTCAATGCTACCAAAACCTTCTGAGGAGCCTTATGAAATGTATCTCAGAAGTATCCACTCAGGGGGCGCCTGGGTGGCGCAGTTGGTTAAGCGGCTGCCTTCGGCTCAGGTCATGATCCTGGGGTCCTGGGATTGAGCCCCACGTCTGGCTCCCTGCTCAGCGGAGAGACTGCCTCTCCCTCTCCCTCTGCCTGCCACTCTGCCTACTTGTGCTCTCTCTTTCTCTGTCAAATAAATAAATAAAATCTTAAAAAAAAAAAAAAAAGAAGTATCCACTCAGGACAAATAAAGGAAGCATATATCTGTTGGCTCCTATCCTCCTTGGATAAAGTGTTGCCTGTGGAGTATTAACTCTCCCACTCTTCCAAATAATTCATTCAAGAGGATCAAGCAATTCCTGCAGGCTTCTCAGCTGGCTTCCTATACTGTCTTCAGAGAAGCCCTGGGGCAAGAAGTGCAAGGTGCAGGGGATACCAAAGCAAGGTGCAATCAGGTTAACCTGTGCAAAGTTTGTGAAAGACTGCACAGACCCAATGCAACATGGCTGAAATAGGTGGTGAAGGCAAGAGGCTACGAAGTTGGCACAAAAGCTCTCCAGAAACTCAGTACTTTCTAATGATTAAGGTGGTCATAGTGAAAGTGAATTCTCATTCCATAGTCATTTTATCAATATTTTTCTTCCTCTAAGAAGGATCAAGTTGAGCCTTCCATATGTCCTATATATATATATATCCGTAACTGTATAACAGTAAGTCATAAACGTACTACTTTAAGAAGATAACTGCCAAATACAAAAGATGTCTATAATATGCAGGAACTTTGAATTATTTTTGTTAGCCAGTGAGAGGCTTTGTTTTATTAAGTTAGTAGATGAGCTTCTTTCCTCTAAAAATAATGTTAACCAAAGCCATGAAAATCAGGTTTATTCTCCCACATAAATCCTTTATCTCAAATCAAAGAATCTCAAAGCAAAGAATCAGGGTTTGCCAAGTCATCTATTTTTGCATCAATGGTTTGATGAAACAATTGTTTTTCTTGTTGATTTCCCATTCAAAATAAAATTAGATGAATTAAAGGCATTAATAATTATACTATTGATTTCATGGTATTTTTGTCATAATTATTGGGTGGGCTAAAACAATATCAAACTAGTTAATTGATCTCTGCTATCCCATAGGCTTGTCATTTATCCTGATTTAGTAAAGACACCAGGTGGCTTTATTTCATTTATTAAAAATGGATATTATTCACTCCTCTAATGATGTACCAGGGGCATTGAGCTTTTGGATAAGGTTTGCAAACTGAATTGTTTTCACAGTAAAATTGTTCTCCAGCAACCCTTATAAAGAGTATTATAATTTATTTCCTAGGCTAAAGAACAGTAAAAGCAGTTTTAAATAGAAGTTTCCTTTTAAGGATGACCAAAATAATATCAGTGAAGTACCTACTATGTGCCAAAGACTGAACTAGATTCTGGGGATTAAAAAAGGAATACAACATAGTCCTTTCCGTTCACTGTCTAGTTAAGAATTTTAGTTTGCGGGGCGCCTGGGTGGCTCAGTTGGTTAAGCAACTGCCTTCGGCTCAGGTCATGATCCTGGAGTCCCTGGATCGAGTCCCGCATTGGACTCCCTGCTCAGCGGGGAGTCTGCTTCTCCCTCTGATCCTCCCCCTCTCATGCTCTCTGTCTCCCATTCTCTCTCTCAGATAAATAAATAAAAAATCTTTAAAAAAAAAAAAGAATTTTAGTTTGCTTTGTAAAACTCAATAGTATTTTGCATTAGAGTTTCATGACATTATATACATATAATTTGTTTTCTCTGATACATGTTGAATTTGAGATTAGGATGGATTTTTTTTTTCTAAAGACTTCATTTATTTATTTGACAGAGAGAGACAGTGAGAGAGAGAACACAAGCAGGGGGAGCAGGAGAGGGAGAAGCAGGCCTCCCGCCGAGCAGGGAGCCCGATGGCAGGGCTCGATCCCAGGACACTGAGACCACGACCCGAGCTGAAGGCAGACGCCCAATGACTGAGCCACCCAGGCGCCCCAGTAGGTTGGATTACTAATATTTAATGGTAATATATTCTCCTAGACATACAGCCACAAATAGGCATTATTTTCACACATAACCATACCAAGCAAATGCCAAATCCTGCCCATTTGTCTATACAGTCCCTTTGAATTGCTTACTTTGATTTATCCCATTATCACTGTAGTCCAACCCCTCACATTTAATATCTAGATTATAACAGTGTTCTCTTTTCCTGTTTCTATCCTCTTATGTACATTCCTAGTGCACACCATGGTCTATAAGTTGGGTGGCCATACATTCTAGTTTGCCTGAGAAGGTCTCAGTTTTGCCTACTATAAGAGAACAGACACTTTCAGTCTAAAAAAATAATCTAGTTGGAGACACATGAAAAGATGTTCAACACCCCTCATCATCAGGGAAGTACAAATCAAAACTATGAATATCACCCCACGCCTGTCAGAATGGCTAAAATTAACAACACAAGAAACAACAGGTGTTAGCAAGGATGTGGAGAAAGAGAACCCTCTTGCACTGTTGGTGGGAATGCAAACTGGTGCAGCCACTGTGGAAAACAACATGGAGCTTCCTCAGAAAATTAAAAATAGAACTACCCTATAAACCAGCAGTTGCACTACTAGGTATTTACCCAAAAGACACAAAAATACTTATTCAAAGGGATACATGTACCCCAATGTTTATAGCAGCATTATCAACAAGCGCCAAATTATGGAAAGAACACAAATGTCCATTGAGTGATGAATGGATAAAGAAGAGGTGGTATATATTTATAATGGAATATTACTCAGCCATCAAAGAGAATGCAATCCTGCCATTTGCAATGTCATGGATGGAACTAGAAAGTATTATGCTAAGAGAAATAAGTCAGACAAAGAAAGACAAATACCATATGATTTCACTCATATGTGGAATTTAAGAAAAAAAAAACAGATGAACATGGGGGGAAAAAGAGAGACAAACCAGGAAACAGATGCTTAACTATCAAGAACAAATTGAGGGTTGCTGGAGGAGAGGTGGGTGGGGGATGGGTTAAATGGGTGACAGGTTTTGGAGGACACATGTTGTGTTGGGGCCTGGGTCTTGTATGGAAGTGGTGAATTACTAAATTCTATTCCTGAAACTAATATTACACTGTATGTTAACTAACTGTGATTAATAAAAACTTGAAAAAGAAAAAAAAAGATCCATTTGGGAGAAAAATTGCATGCCCATCACACCTACAATGACATTATATTCAACTTGGTCATCTTATACTTTTCTAAGTCTTTCAATGATCAAGGCAAAAATCTTATACAGGATTCAAAACCCTCCATAATTTGACCACAATCTACTATTTTTCAAAATATTTATTTATTTTTTTGCGGAGGGGAGAGAAGTAGAGGGAGAGAGAGAGAGGGAAAAGAATCTCAATCAGACTCCCCATGGAGTACGGAGCCCAACATGGGGCTTGATCCCACAACCCCAAGATCATGACCTGAACTGAAACCAAGAGTAAGAAGCTCAACCAATTAAGCCACCCAGGTGCCACCACAATCCACCATTTAAGCTTTATTTAATATATCTTATTTTTCAACCTACTTATTCTCCTTCTCTAATAATTTTGATAACCAACTCAAATTCTTGGACTTCATGCTGTTTTCCCTGATCACTTATACATTTTCTTTGAACAACAGTGAATACTTCTTTGCCACTAATATACAATAATACATATAAAATATTGTTTTCTAGTAAAGTTAGCTCTAATATGCAGCATCTGGTTGCCTGACATGTTCTGATAAGAGACAATATTGATTAGTTTTAACCGTGGGATCTCTGGTGCCATAATGCTTAGGGCTTCAATACTAGATCTTCTGATGTGTTCTATGACTTATGCTCTTTTTTAAATTTTATTATGCAATTTTCTTTTTTTAATTTAATTTAATTTTATTATGTTATGTTAGTCACCATACAATACACCATTAGTTTTCAAGGCAACAAAAGATAACTCATTAAATAGGGAAAGGGCTAGGAAATAGAAGGAAATACTGGGAAACAAATAACATTGGATGATATTTCAAAAATGTTACCTACACCATCACCACTTTTATCTCACTAATAGATCTTTGCAAATTTGAAGATAAATATTACTTCCATAAAAAGATGGGAGCCAGCTATATATTGTAAATTGGGTTGTACATGATCAAATATACCACATTTAAGGAATGTGAGGGTGTGAGGGGATGTAGTATTATTTTCCCCAGGCCCGTGGTTCAGTTGTTTGGCTTGATCTTGGGAAATGTCTTATCTTACATGAGAGCAACTACTCATTTATCCAGGAAGGCTCATCATGGTAGTGCTGGTTCTCTCCTCCACAAAAGTTGTGACCTAACTTTTTCATATTCTCTGAACCTGACTCCTTTGAATCCAGGCCCAACAGATTCCGTGTCCGGTCCTTACCTGAGGCAACTTGTCATCTAGTGTATTAGAGAAGAATACACATAAATAAATTAAATTCAGTGTAATAGGAACTATGATGAAGCAATAAAATAGGTGAAATGGAGAATAAGTGTTGGAATTTGGATATCTTTCTATTTCTCAAATCTAGGGTAAGCTGGAAAAATACTATGCATAAGTATTTGATGGGCAAATCAAGTCAGTGAAATAATCATTTTATGGGTAATTAATTTCAATAATCATTTTCTTACTTTATACTAGTCCTTTCTTCTATGATATTTCAACTATTTTAATAGTGCTGAAATGTGGGGTTATGGGAGTACTCTACAACTTGTAAGGCAGGATTATTATCTTCCAAGTCATTATCAGATTCATTGTAATGCTTTACACTTTTACAAGGCTGGATAAGCTAATGAGTAGTCTATACAACACAAACTAATGCTATAAAGATGATAACTTTTATAATAAAAGCTAAACACAAATGTCAAAATTTGATGAGTGAATTATTCAAAACTACTATACTGTGTGTATGGAACTTTACATAATAAGCCAACCCTATTAACTTGTCTTTGCTCATCAGAAGACTTATGTATCAGTCTGTTTTCTCTGAGGTGTGAATATCCATGGTAACTATAACATAGGGATCTTAAAATTTCTGTCCTCTAGATGGTACTTCTGAACAAAAATACCTTGGTAATGGTTTGAAAGAAAAAAGATTCTTTTATAAAAAGTTAAATGAGTAGCTATAACATTTTAGAAAGTGAAAAAGTCAGAAAGTGACAAATCTTTGTATATGAGTCTGTCAAGGAATCTCCTTATTCTGTTTCTGTCATTTAGCTTTCTCTCATTCTGTATTTGCACAAAGCAACATTGGTACATTTAAGAAACACAATTCAAAAATGCCTGAAGAAAAATCTGGCAGTTTAAAAGTATCCCTAAAGGAAAGGTTTAAAATATTACCTTTGATCATTTCCTGTGACCCCCCCCCCTTTTTTTTTAAACAGACGTATTTCTTTTAAGTTCTTCTATTCAGGTCCCTAATGAAATACTACTTGCAGATAAAGATAGGGCAGGAAAAAATGCAAGATGGATAGAAATGTATTAATAAAAATTTAGGAAAAGTACTCCCATCTACCTACACACTAGTCCTGTCAAGTATTTTTAGAATACAGTTTGCTAGTTACTATCAGTGCTGGCAGGTGTTTATTAGCAATATTTGGGAAGCCTATAAAGAAAAGGAGTCCAAGTCATGTCAGATTAAAAGATGAAATTCCCCATCAGGCTCCTCAGCTTCCTGTATGGGTGTTCGGAAGTCAGTAATACATGGGGTTGGTAAGGTCAACTCAGATTGGTATAGGCCATTAAATAGTAACCTGACGAAAAAACAAATGTCTGAGTAAGCATGACTGTCAGCACTCACGGAAGACAGAAGTCAGCTGTGAAACTGGCTAGGAAAAAGCAGAGCAACCACATTGTAATCAAGAACATAAAATGGAAAAATGTTGCAGCAGGAGAGAATTAGGCACCTGGACCATCCATGCCATTGAGCAATGGGACTGGAGAGTCTGAGGGAGCTGACGAAATATAACAAATGACATGTAAGCATGTTAGTATCGAGGAGGCATGAGTCAATGAGTTTGTTTTCTGCTCTCTGTGGTCATAAGAGCTGTTAGCGTATGACCAGTGGCAATATGTATCCAGGTGAATCATTAACTGATTTATTCATTAAATATGTTTTTATTAAACAAGGTCAACATCTCTTCTCTTTGACACTAAGGTGGTCAATATAACCAAAAAGGGATTTTGGCTCCTCTGTAATAGTATTAACTAAAATAAATAAATAAATAAATAAATTACATTGTTATATTCAGATACTTAAATTTCTTTGCTCAGTGCAGCCCAGGTATGCTAGCTGCTCATTGAAGTATATGTGACCCTCCTCCCCTTCCTCATAAGCACATAGCAAGATTGCATTGCTCAGCTTCCTAGCTTGCTTGCTTGCTTGCTTCCTTCCTTCCTTTCTTTTTAGCTTTCTTTCAATCATATATGTCCAGGTTACTGAGCCCTAGGCAATAAATTCTGAGTAGAACTTATATGTGGCTTTTTCAGATCAAGGCTTTTATGAAGTGGCAATGTTTCCTCTATACCCTCCTACTCCTTCTTCCAGCTAGATAGAGACAGCACCAATAAAACTCTAGATTTACACTGTCTAATAAAATAGCCACTAGCCACATATGGCTATTTATATTTGAATTACTGAAAATAAAATATAATTATAAGTTAGTTCCTCAGCCACACTAGCCACATTGCAGGGGCTCAAAAGCCACAAAAGTGGTGGCTACTACCATTATAAAACAGATCCATCATTGCAGAGAGTTCTATAGGACAGTGTTGCCCTAGGCCATGGTGAAGCAAAAATACAGAAACATACTGAGTCCCTGAATCATCACAACAAAAACCACACAAAAACCACTACCATCTATTTGCAACTATTATACGAATGAAAAATAAACATGCACTGTGTTTGAGGCATTCCGCGGTATGGGGTCTATATTGCTCTAGCTACCAGTTATCCTAACTAGTACAATCAGTATGATATAGTTACCAAAAATGGAGTTCCAATTAACCCAAAAGATTGCAGCACACACCAAACACAAGCCTAGGTTAGCAACATGTAAGATGGACAGTATTCTATTTACATGGCAGATAACATGATACTCAGGTAGAGTATAAGTCCTTTGTAACCTAGTGTAATTTCAGTATCCGTGTGGGACTTATAGCAAGTAAGCCAATGCAGTTTAGGGTTTGAGGATATGTGGAAAATGGGTTTATTGTATAACCAACCCCATTTCTATTACACAGTACAGGAGGGTCTAATAACAAAATGTGGGAAGATGCTGGTCCATTTACTGGCTGCTGGCCTATTCAAAGACAGACAGAAATGGAGGCTATGTCATTTCTTTAAGACAACAAGCAATAGCAGATTTACACTCACAAACCTAGGAAATGTCAAAGGAAGAAAATATCTAAGCATTCACTGAGAATAACAACAACAAATTGATAAAAGGACTTAGAAGTGGGTCTTGATCATTTAGTAGGAAATCTCCATAACATTTCTGACATTCTTTGTCCTGCATATTGAAATCATAGCTTGGTCTTTGGTCAAGAGCAAAAAAAAAAAAGCAACTGAATACATCAATTCAAATACAAAAAGACAAAGTACCCCTCATCTTGTTTTTATTTCTACAAGAAAAAATGGTGCCTAGAAAAACAGTAAAGAGAATGTTTTGAGATAGAAAGTGCATCTTTCCCCCTGTACTGAAAGAAAAAAATCAATTGAAGTTTAAATCTTCAGAGGATGAAAAATAACAAATTCCATTCAGACTGAAGGTGTTTTTTCCCCCCGAGTTTACTGCAAGGAAAGTAATAAAAAATGTGAAGAGGATTTCATGTGATTTTATAAAATAGTAAAAATAGTAACAAATAATCACTCTGGAACCACTAAGCAATGATATGCAAGAGAGTAATTTACTCTAAGAGCCTTTTACTTTAGGTCAGAAGGTACAATTCTAATAGCTGCTTAATTGTAACCTCAGGATTTTACAGCTCATGAACTTTTGTATTGACATTAATGAACAGCCTAGGCAAGGTAAAATACTGATCAACACAGACATCTTGGTTTCTTTAGAAAATTAATAAGGCGAGCTCTCTGGATGAGAATTTACTGTGAGTACCTTGAGAATTAACCACTCTATTGGTGAATCATGGTTGATCGGGAAAAAAAACACACACACACACACAAATATTTTGTAGGTGTTGGTGTGGGAAATTATCACACTATATCAAGTCATCTCCAAAGTTCATATTTTTAGCCCCCCCATTATCATTCTTTAAACAATGAGTGTGAATAAGATAGTAGATTGGCAAATAGAAATTAGAAACCTTGGGAAAGAATCCAGTTCATTAGCAAACTAATTAACTGTTTCTTTATACAAATAAGACTGTAAGGAAGTGTAATTAATGGTACTACACTTATTGATACCAAGAAATAGAGTTTTCTGAGGATAACACATATACTAAGAATCTTTTCTTGCTCTTTCATAGGGAAGGCACTATTTACAATGTGTAGAATACTAGCCAATCTGACCCTAACCCTAACTGTCCATATATCTGAATAAAGACTGGATGCAGGACATGGAATCAGAAATTTATTTCTTAATAGCCTCAGTACCAAGTAAACATAACTGTCTGGCAATCAATGAGTAGCGGAAATTGAGCAGCTTCTGCCCTTCCTGGGTCATCTATCTTTCTATACCATGTGCCTGACAATGCAATTGTATTTTTACCATGAACACAAAAGAAACAGAATTTTGACTGCAGCTTTAAGGGTGCAGCAACACTACGATCCATGTTACACAACTATACTTTTAAATAGAATTGGTCACGCTAGTCACAAAGGGGCGGAAATGATGCATGTTACCCAGTAGCGTAGTTTGGGCTGCTATAACAAATTACTGTAGACTGAGTGGCTTATAGACAATAAAGAAATTTATTAAACACACACACACAAACACACACACACACATACATACACAGTTTGGCCTTGCCCCTCCAGCCCATTTGTCAATTTATATATTCTTACATAAATGTGTATATAGTTTTATCCTGATTTATATGATTTATATAAATATATATGTATATATATCCTGACATAAATAAATACATCTATATCCTAATTTATTTATATAAAAATAAATAAATCCACATAATTATAGCACAAACAACTCACTATGTGAATCACTGTATGTTGATAACATGTCTAAGTATCTGTAGGAAAATTCACCTTTCATGTTCTTTTTCAAGTGGATTTTAGGTTCTGCATCCACATATATTTTATCAATATTTCATGAAAATACCTTGTTGACAATTTTACTGCAAATAATTATATATATATAGATCTGTTTGAGGACTGAGATTATTAAAATATTGACCACTCCTATCCAAATATATATATTATCTTCAATGTTTTTCATGAGGTTTTAAAATATTCTCTGGAGAGGTTTTACATATTTTTTCTTAAAATATTAATTTGAAAAATAAACACTAGCAATAAAGATGTAAAGCACTTAAGTATAAATAGAATTCTTATTGTTCATGCTTAGAAATGCTATTTATTTCATATATCATTTGCTACTCTTTTAAAAAAAATATTTTCCTGAATAGTATTTCAATGCGGACAATCATATTATTTGTAAATAATGAGGATTCTGTTTCTTTCTTTTTAATCCTTATGTCTCCAGCTTATCTTACTGAACTGATTAGGACCTGTAGTATGATGTTGATTAAAAGGGATGATAGTTGGCATGTTTGTATATAGTTACTGATTTTTGAGTTAAAAGGTTCAACATATAGAAAGTTGAAAGTTTTTATTTTTAGCCTTTCTAATTAAGGATATTCACTTCTATGTTTCCTAATTTAAAAAAATAAATGGATAACGATATTTTTTTCTTTCTTTCTCCTGTATCGATTAAGATTACATTGGGGCACCTGGGTGGCTCATTCAGTTAAGCGTCTGCCTTCAGCTCAAGTCCCATCCCGCATCGCTTAGCATCCGGCTCCTTGCTCAGAGGGGAGCCTGCTTCTCCCTCTCTCTCTGCATGCCATTCCCCCTGCTTGTGTTCCCTCCCTCTCGCTCGCTCTCTCTCTAATAAATAAATAAAACCGGAAAAAAAAAAAAAGATTACACTATGGCTTTCCCCTTTTAATCTGATAACATGTTAAATTGATATCCTAAGGGTACTATCCCTGCATCCCTAAGGTAAATCTAATTTGGATATGATATATTTTCTTTATAAGATTCTGAATTATGGCCTATAATTTAAAAGTTGCCCTATCATTTTATTTCCTTAGTATTTTGAATTTAAGGTTTGAATAGCTTCACACAATTATTTGAGGAGAACTATTCTTTTTCTATCATCCAGGAAAAAATAAATGGGGGATTGAAGACATGCATTCCTTGAAAATGTATTTAAAAACATTTCTATCTGGTGATATTTCTATTTTTCTTTGAGTTGATTGTCAAATTTTATTTTTCTAGCAATTTTATACTTTTGTCTAAATTTCAGACTTTTAATCTCATTCTTAATAGCTTTCCCTGATTTATTTTATTCAGTAAAATTTATTTCTGATTTCTTTTTTCCTTTGACCTATCCCATTAAGAATTTCATCTATTTTATAAAATATGTATTTTATATACAATATAGAAAAATATAATTTATATTTACAAAATATATATTTTATATAGAAAATATGTCTATTATATATATGTGTATATATATATCACCTCTTTATAAAATATATATAATGGAATATTAGCCATAAAAAGAATGAAATCTTGCCATTTGTAATGACATGGATGGAGCCAGAGTATATTATGCTAAGCGAAATAAATCAGAGAAAGACAAATACCATCTGACTTCACTCATATGTGGAATTTAAGAAACAAACAAAGAAAAAAAGAGAGAGAGACAAACCAAGAAACAGATTCTTAAATATAGAGAACTGATGATTACCAGATAGGAGGTGGGTCAGCGGATGGGTGAAATAGGTGATGGGGATTAAGAATACACTTAATTTGGTGAGAACTGAGTGATATATAGAATTGTTCAATCACTATATTGTACACCTGAAACTAATATAACACTGTATCTTAACTATACTGTAATTAAAATTAAAAATTAAAAAATTAAATTAATAATTTCAGTCTCTACCATAGGAAACTAGGGAAGGAAGAGCAATATAAACCTAAGCAAGAAAATTTTTAAAGAGTATTAAAAATCAGAACAGAAATTAATTAAATTGAAGCCAGGAAAACAATAGAGAAAATAAGGAAAATAAAAGCTGCTTCTTTGAAAAGATAAAAAAAAATTGACAAGGTTCTATCCAGGCTAACCATGATAAAAAGAGAGAAGACACAAATTACCAATATTATAAATGAAAGAGGAATCATCACTATTAAATCCATGGATAGTAAAACAACAGCAAGGGAATATTAATGAACAATTCTATGCCCACACATTTGCTAATTCAGATGAAATTGACCAATTTCTTGAAAGACATAAACTATAAAAATCCACATAGGAGAAATAGATAATCTGCATAGACCTATCTCTGTTAAAGAATTTAAATCGATAGTTAATAACCTACCAATAAAGAAAACACCATACCTTATGGTTTCACTAGTGAATTCTACCAAATATTTTAGGAAGAAATTATACCAACTCTCTACAATACTTTCTTATAAAAAAGAAGTAAAATGAAGACTTCCCAACATTACCCTAATATCAAAGCCAGAAAGAGACCTTAGAAGAAAGCTACTAATATTATCTCATTAACATAAAATAAAAATTTCTCAACAGAATATTAGCAAATTGAATCTAACAATATATAAGAAGAATTTTACACCACAGCCCAAGGGGATTTATTTCCGCTATGCAAAACTAGTTCAACTTTTGAATATGAATTAATGTAATCTATCACATTAACAGGCTAATGAAGAAAAACATCAATAGATACAGAAAAAGCATTCAACAATGTTTTCATGATAAAAAAACAAACAAACAAACTGAGGGTTCTAGAGGGGAGGGGGTTGGAGGGATGGGTAAGCCCAGTGATGGGTATTAAGGAGGGTACGTATTGCATGGAGCACTGGGTGTTATATGCAAACAATGAATCATGGAACACTACATCAAAAACTAATGATGTAATGTATGGTGATTAACATAACATAATAAAAAACAAACAAACAAACAAAAAACTCCCAGGAATTTAGGAATACAGGGAAACTTCCGCAACTGAAGGGAAAGAAAAAAAAAAAACCAACCCTACACAAGGCCTACACAGCCAACATCATACTTGATAGTGAGAAACTGAGTGCTTTCCCCTAATTTGGGAACAAAGAAAGGATATTTCCTGTCAGCTCTCCTATTCTATATTGTACTAGAAGTCTAGCTAATGCAGACTACAAAAAAGGAAATAAAAGACATGCAGATTAGAAAGAAAGAAATCTGTTTTGTTCATAGATAAAATGATTATGTATGAAGAAAATCCTAAAGAACTGACAAAAAATACCTCCTTGAAATTACAGGCAATTATCACAAGTTAACTTGCAAAGGTTAGTCTGCAAAAGTAAATTGTTTTTCTACATACCAAAAACAAACAATAGGAATTTGAAATTAAGAACATTAAAATCTATATTAGTATCAAGAAAATGAAATACTTAGGTATAAATATAACAAAATATCTACAGGATCTACATACAGAAAACTACAAACCTGTGATGAAAGAAATGTAAGAAGGTCTAAATAAATGGAGAGATATTCCATGTGTATAAATAGGAAGACTCAATATCTTTAAGATGTCAATTCTTCCCAACTCAATCTATAGATTCCATGCAATATAATCCAACTCACAACAGTTGTTATATGGATATCAACAAACTGATTCTAAAATTTATATCCAAAGATGAAAGATCCAAAAGAGCCACACAACACTGAAGAAGAAAAACAAATTTAGGGAACTGACAATACCAATTATAGGGCTTAATATGAAAGTATAGAAATCAATACAGCATGATATTAAGTATAAACATGAAGGTCTCACAATATATGTAATTCAAATCATTGTGCTATACTCCTTAAATTTATATAGTGTTATAGGTCATTTATATCTCACTAAAACTTGAAATAAAATAAAATATATGTAGTCAAAAAATATAGGCCAATGAAATGGAATAGAAGCCCAGAAATAAACCCACACAAATAGAATCCGTTTATCTTTTACAAAGGAACACAGACAAGTCGATGAGAACAAAATAGGCTTATAACAAATGATATTGAAAAAACTGGATGTCCAGGGGCACCTGGATGGCTCAGTTGGTTAAGCGACTGCCTTCGGCTCAGGTCATGATCCTGGAGTCCCGGGATTGAGTCCCGCATCGGGCTCCCTGCTCGGCAGGGAGTCTGCTTCTCCCTCTCCCACTCCCCGTTTGTGTTCCCTCTCTCGCTGTGTCTTTCTCTGTCAAATAAATAAATAAAATGTTTAAAAAAAAAAAAAGAAAAAGAAAAAACTGGATGTCCAAATACCCCAGTATATGAACCTAAACCAGACCTTACATCTTTCCCCAAAATTAACTCAAAATGGACCATAGACCTACACGTAAAAATGTAAAATACAAAGCTACTGAACTTTTAGAAAATAACATAAGAATCAATATAGGTGACTTTGGGTTTGATGAATAGTTAAAATACAAAACCAAAGGGGATCCATAAGAATAAAAGTTATTAGACTTTATTAAAATTAAGGATATGTGCTCTGCAAAAGACACTTTTAAGAAAATGAAAAGATGACAATTGGGAAAAATAGTTGTAAAAACACAGACCTAATGAAAGACTTATATCCAAGGTATATGACAAACTCTTGAAACTCAACAGTAAGAAAAGAAACAATACAATGAAAATATAGGCAAAAGAGTGTAATAGATGCCTCATCAAAGAAGATATGCAGATGTCCAATAATCATTTGAAAAGACATTCAATGTCATATATCATTAGATAAATGCAAATTAAAACAACCATAGATATCAATATACATTCATCAGAATGCCAAAAATTAAAAAAATCAAGAAAACGCTGACAATACCAAATGCTGGTGAGGATGCTGAGCAACAAATTCATTGCTAGTGGAAAATGTAAATGGCACAGCCACCATGGAATATAATCTGGCAGCTTCCTATAAAGCTAAATATTTTCTTATTATATAATCCAGCAGTCTCTCTTCTATGTATCTATCCAAATGAGTTGGAAAACTATGTTCAAAAAATCCTGCACACTAATGTTTATTGCAGCTTTATTCATAATTGTGAAAAATAGGAAGCAACTAAGATGGCCTTCAATAAGTGAATGAATAAACAAAATTTTGGTACACCTATACAACAGAATATTATCCCACAATAAAAAATGACCCATCAAGCCACAATAGGACATAGAGTAATCTTAACCGTGTATTTTCTGTTGAAAGAACAGAAGGGTACTTCTGAACAATCTGAACAATCTGAAGAGTACTATTATTAAAATGATATGGCATTCTGCAAAACTATAGAGACAATAAAAAGAACGATGGTTGACAAGATTTCATGGAGAGGGAAAGGGGGATAAATATGTTCAGTACCGATTTTTAGGGTGATGAAACTTCTGTCTGTGACATCGTAGTGATTGAAATGTTGCACCATGCATTTGTCAAAACCCATAGAACCTACAGTACAGAGTGAAACTTAATGTAAACTACAGTCTTAGTCAGTTATAATATATCAAAATTGGTTCATTAATTATAACAAATGTACTACACTAATGCAAGATATAAAGAACAAGGGAATCTGTGTGTAGGCAAGTGGGGAGGGCACATGAAAACTCTCTATATTACTTTTCAGTTCTTCTGTGAATCTAAAACTACAAAAATAAATACTATTAATTAAAGAAGTTTAGAAAATTTAGATTAAATGTTTTCAGCATAACAAGATCATCAGTTCTGTATCTGTAGTTTTATTATAAGACTTTTTTTTCTAAAGTAACTCAACACTTATATTTTAAGCATTGTCAATACTCTATGTCAATAACAATTAGTACAATACCAGACAAGCTAATTGTTATTTTATTGGAGAGAATAATTATGTTATTAAAGTCTTCCCACTGAGATTTCTCATTAGAATAAGTTACAGTACTATAACATTTACCAATTAAGCAAGAGATTTACATCCAGACCAAATTGTTACTTCCTTGGTAATTCATCAATAGTTCACTTAAAATTTTTTTTCACTCTAAACAGGTCACACTTCTTATAGTCATTAATCTAACTATCCATCCACATATTTTTTTTTTAAGATTTTGTTTATTTTATTTGAGAGAGAGAGAGCGTACAAGAGCAGGGGAGGGGCAGAAGGAGAGGAAGAGAATCTTAAGCAAACTCCTCGCCGGGAATGGAGCCTGGCTCGGGGATCAATCTCATGACCCTGAGATCATGACCTGAACCCAAACCAAAAGTCAGATGCTCAACAGACTGAGCCATCCATGGCCCCCTCTCCATCCACCTATTTACTTTGTATCTGCATTACTCTGATAAAAGTATCTCAAGGTTATAGAAGTGAGATGCTAACTGGTTTTTATTGGTTGCTATATTAGAAGCTGCATATGATATTTTCATTCATAGATATTTTCTCTAGGAATTTCTCTAAGAATCCCAGAGTTGTCATCTTTATTTTTATAGGAGAGAAAATTTAAGCTCAAAGAAGAAAACTTGTAGGAAATGGTAGAGTTGAAATTTATATTAAGTTCTGTCTAAAACAAACAAATCTATAACATTTTCATTACACTATGACACCCTTTTCTTATCAAGATGGAGAGAAATCTGTAAATTATAGCACTTCTCAGATTAAATACTAAACTATGAATCAAGAGAGCTGAAAATGTATCCAATAAGCAGTTCTGGCTGTATTTTCTCAAATGACTGCTGTGAGAAAAAGAAGAGATACCTGGAGAAATTAATTGATTTGTATAGAGAACTTTTCAGTCATTTCAGACTTTTAACAACTTTATATGAGACAAAAAGGAGACATGACAAAAGACGATGAAGTGGGTACCAAGGAGCTAAAGAAATGATGTGAAGAAGACTCAAGATTCAAATTAATAAAGTTTGCAAACATACTACTGTTGTAAAAGAAGAAAAAAGAAACATAAATGAAGGTCATAGTGTCAATCTGATGGATGGCAAAGACCTGCTTTCTCTTTTCAGTTTAAAAAGTATGAACTAAATACTACTAATAATAGCAAAACAACAACAATAATACCTAATTGAATCCCATGATAGGTAGGGGAATCATAAAAATAACTAAATAACTTAAATATAATTTAACTTAAAATCTAATGGTTTGAGGGGCACCTGGGTAGCTCAGTCGGTGAGGCGTCTGCCTTCGGCTGGGGTCATAATCCCCGGGTCCCAAGTTCGAGCCCTGCATTGGGCTCTCTGCTCGGTGGGGAGCTTGCTTCTCCCCCTGCCCCTCCCCCCTGCTTGTGTGCATTCTCTCTCTCAAATAAATAAAATCTTAAAAAAAAAAATCTAATGGTTTGAATGGTTTTAAATTTGTATTGACAGATCTATATAATAAATGTTATAGAGTAGGTAATCTTTGTCAATTATGGAGCAAGGGAGAGGTGATGAGAAACTGGAGGCTATAAAATTCTGTTCCAACTTTCTAAAAATGAAAATACATGGACTTTCAAAACTAGAAAGAAGTAAACTTGACATCCATTCAAGGTAGATATTCCAACAAAGATCCCTGAGAAATTAGGAATTTATCCAGTTTGTATAGTGGTTGGACATGATAATAGGGTTTAAAATAGCATAATATATTTAAATATTTATATTAAAAAAATCAACATTCCTTACCTCCTAAGGACTCTTGGACAGAACTCCTGGTAGTTAAAGAACAACAACAACAACAAAAAGACAAGGGAGCTGGATAGGGGAAAACAAATAAAAAAAGAGTGTTCTATGCTAAAGATAGAATAATCACTTTAATCTGCAGTGCATATGCTAATAACACACACACAAACTAAGAGCCACAAACTGTGCTTTCTGCTTTGGGTTTTTTTAATTATTAAACATAAGTAGACAATCAATAATCATCACATATTTGACAAACACACCCACATGAAACAGAAAAGAAAGTAAGCAAATAAAAATATGCATTAGGAAAGAAGCAAATATAAATAAGGAAACACAAATAAATCTTTATACAAAACGTACCACCTCACAAAATTACCTTCAAATAGTTACCTCAGGGCAAGAGAAGACAATTCATCCATATATTGGAAAGAAAAATTAAAAAAAAAAAATATTAAAGATGTTTGCTAAAATCTAAAAACATGCAGAAAAGATTGGAAAGTACTTAAGAAAATCTACTAAATCAATTTAGAGGACTCAATATCTGGACTAATAGAAATTACAGATAGGGAAATTAAAAACTATGAAAAGGAGAGACAATTTTTTAAGTGGTGTAAGGAAATTTCACAGAAATGAAGGATGTGGGTTTCCAGATTGAAATGACCCACTGAGTCACTCCTTGACAAAATAAGAATGATGAAAATTAAAATATCACACACAGTCACTTTCCATAATTTTATGGAGAAATGGAAAGCCATATATATATATATATATATATATATATATGTGTGTGTGTGGTACTTTATACATAAAAGAAATGAGACAATTATAAAAATAGCTACATGAGAGGGGCGCATGGATGGTTCATGTTGGTTAAGTGTCTGACTCAATTTTGGCTCAGGTCCTGATCTGGGGGGTTGTGGGATTCAGCCCCACTTTGGGCTCTACACTCTGCAGAGAGTCTGCTTCACTCCCTCTCTCTCTGCCTTTCCCCCAACTCATGTATGCGCTCTTTCTCTCTCTCAAATAAATAAATCTTTAAAAACATAGCTATATGACTTTTGGTGTATAGGAATGCCACTGATTTTTGTGCATTGAATTCATATCCTGCCACTTTACTGAATTTCTGTATGAGTTCTAGCAGTTTTGGGATGGAATCTTTTGGGTTTTCCACATAAAGTATCATATTATCTGCAAAGAGTGAGAGTTTGACTTCTTCTTTGCCGATTCGGATGCCTTTTATTTCTTTTTGTTGTCTGATTGAGGAGTTGATCCCATTTACAATTGCACCCAAAACCATAAGATACCTAGGAATAAATCTAACCAAAGAGGCAAAGAATCTGTACTCAGAAAACTATAAAATACTCATGAAAGAAATTGAGGAAGACACAAAGAAGTGGAAAAACATTCCATGCTCATGGATTGGAAGAACAAATATTGTGAAGATGTCAATGCTACCTAGAGCAATCTACACATTTAATGCAATCCCTATCAAAATATCATCCACTTTTACTGGAGGGTATTATGTTGAGTGAAATAAGTCAAACAGAGAAAGACATGTATCATATGATCTCACTGATATGAGGAATTCTTAATTGCAGGAAACAAACTGAGGGTTGCTGGAGTGGGGGGTGGGGTGGGAGGGATGGGGTGACTGGGTGATAGACACTGGGGAGGGTATATGCTCTGGTAAGTGCTTTGAATTGTGCAAGACTGTTGAATCTCAGATTTGTACCTCTGAAACAAATAATGCAATATGTGTTAAGAAAAAAAAGAAGAAGAAGAAGGTAGCGGGAGGGGAAGAACGAAGCAGGGGAAATCGGAGGGGTAGACGAACCATGAGAGACGATGGACTCTGAAAACAATCAGGGTTCTAGAGGGGAGGGGGTTGGGAGGATGGGTTAGCCTGGTGGTGGGTATTGAGGAGGGCACATTCTGCATGGAGCACTGGGTGTTATGCACAAACAATGAATCATGGAACACTTCATCTAAAACTAATGATGTAATGTATGGGGATTAACATAAGAATAAAAAAAATCATCCACTTTTTTCAAAGAAATGGAACAAACAATCCTCAAATTTGTATGGAACCAGAAAAGACCCCGAATAGCCAGAGGTATGTTGAAAAAGAAAAGTAAAGCTGGTGGCATCACAATTCTGGACTTTAAGCTCTATTATAAAGCTGTCATCATCAAGACAGTATGGTATTGGCACAAAAACAGACACCTCGATCAATGGGACAGAATAGAGAACCCAGAAATGGACCCTCAACTCTATGGTCAACTAATCTTCGACAAAGCAGGAAAGAATGTCCAATGGAAAAAAGACAGTCTCTTCAATAAATGGTGTTGGGAAAATTGGACGCCACATGCAGAAGAATGAAACTGGACCATTACCTTACACCACACACAAAAATAGACTCCAAATGGTTGAAAGACCTCAATGTGAGACAGGAGTCCATCAAAATCCTAGAGGAGAACACAGGGAGCAAACCCTTCAACCTCAGCTGCAGCAACTTCTTCCTAGAAACATTGCCAAAGGCAAGGGAAGCAAGGGTAAAAATGAACTATTGGGACTTCATCCAGATAAAAAGCTTTTAGGGCGCCTGGGTGGCTCAGTTGGTTGAACGACTGCCTTCGGCTCAGGTCATGATCCTGGAGTTCCGGGATCGAGTCCCACATTGGGGTCCCTGCTCAGCAGGGAGTCTGCTTCTCCCTCTGACCCTCCTCCCTCTCATGCTCTCTGTGTCTCATTCTCTGTCTCACAAATAAATAAAATCTTAAAAAAAAAAAAGATAAAAAGCTTTTGCACAGCAAAAGAAACAGTAAACAAAACCAAAAGACAACCAACAGAATGGGAGAAGATATTTGCAAATGACATATCAGATAAAGGGCTAGTATCCAAAATCTATAAAGAACTTAACAAACTCAAAACCTAAAGAACAAATGATCCAATCAAGAAATGGGCAGAACACATGAACAGACATTTTTGCAGAGAAGACATCCAAATGGCCGACAGACACATGAAAAAGTGCTCAACATTGCTCGGCATCAGGGAAGTCCAAATGAAAACTTCAATGAGATACCACCTCACACCAGTCAGAATGGCTAAAATTAACAAGTCAGGAAATGACAGATGTTGGCAGGGGTGCTGAGAAAGGGGAACCCTCCTACACTGTTGGTGGGAATACAAGCTGGTGCAGTCACTCTGGAAAACAGTATGAGATTCCTCAAAAAGTTGAAAATAGAGCTACCCTATGACCCAGCAATTGCACTACTGGGTATTTACCCCAAAGATACAAATGGAGGGACCCGAAGGGGTACATGTACCCTGATATTTATAGCAGCAATGTCCACAATAGCCAAACTGTGGAAAGAGCCAAGACGTCCATTGACAGATGTATGGATAAAGAAGATGTGGTGTATACATACAATGGAATATTATGCAGCCATCAAAAGGAATGAAATCTTGCCATTTGCAACAACGTGGATGGAACTGGAGGGTATTATGCTGAGTGAAATAAGTCAATCAGAGAAAGACATGTATCATATGACCTCACTGATATGAGGAATTCTTAATCTCAGGAAACAAACTGAGGGCTGCTGGAGTGGTGGGGGTGGGAGGGATGGGGTGGCTGGATGATAGACATTGGGGAGGGTATGTGCTATGGTGAGCACTGTGAATTGTTTAAGACTGTTGAATCACAGACCTGTACCTCTGAAAAAAATAATACATTTTATGTAAAAAAAAGAAGAAGAAGAAGAAGAAGAAGAAGAAGAAGAAGAAGAAGAAGAAGAAGAAGAAGAAGAAGGAGGAGGAGGAGGAGGAGGAGGAGGAGGAGGAGGAGGAGGAGGAG